>NC_084622.1:6589026-6741443 GCF_033978795.1 Nerophis ophidion
TAGCGTTGAAAAGTTTAAGTTTCACATACAACTCTTCTGCTGGGACTCGTTTACTCCGTGTGCATTGATGCGCAGTAATTTGGCGCAGACGCTTACCGCATCTCTGAAGCTGCTGTGAAGCTCGTCTTCGGCAAAGATGTAAAATTTCACAGGCTTTTTGCTGAACAGGACGGCAGACTTCAGCATGGTTAGAGTCTCGTCCAGCCGGGGTCCACAGGCTACCACGGCCACGTGACTGCTCTCCTCGCTTTGCTTCTCGGCTTCATAGACTGCCTTTTTGTCGTCTCTTACAGGCCAAACACAATATGACGAACGGCATTAATTGTTATTCTCTCTTTACACATCCAGTGAAGAGATCCACAGACCCCAGTGAAGTTGGAATCGTTATTAGGGTTAACAGGTACAAGAATACATATCAAGGACTAGGGCTACACGATTAATCGACATCGACGTTTTAAATAGTGATAAATAACCGCAAGAGGCTAAGGTTTTAGGGGGGTTGTCCGCCGTCACTGACATTAGAGTGACTAACATGTTCGCCAATCAAAGTTATTGAGCCTTGCGTTCATTTGGAAAAAGAGGTCTGACTGTGCAGCGCTCTCAGCATCTGAGCGTGTTTATTTAACGGTAGCATTAACTGAACGCATTGGGCCCTCTTTTTAGTCATCTACAGTCTTTGTCTCGGTAGGCGGAGAGTGTGGCACAAGGTTTACACACACAGTAATTACAGACAAAGAGCCCCACGACTTGCTTAGTGGGAAGTGCCGCAAAGTAACAAAAATTTGGAGGGAAAATATGTTTACAAAGTCAAAAATATTTCAGCTTCAAATTGGACGGGCAATATGAGCTAATTTTAGCTTAATACATTTTTTTTTTGTTTAGTTATTTTGGATAACAAAGATATTTACCTTCCAATTGTAGTAAAATTGTAAACATTTCTACAGTAATGAAAAATAAGTATCCATCCATCCATTTTCTACCGCTTATTCCCTTTTGGGGTGGCGGGGGGCGCTGGCGCCTATCTCAGCTACAATCGGGCGGAAGGCGGGGTACACCCTGGACAAGTCGCCACCTCATCGCAGGGCCAACACAGATAGACAGACAACATTCACACTCACATTCACACACTAGGGCCAATTTAGTGTTGCCAATCAACCTATCCCCAGGTACTCCGGCTTCCTCCCACTTCCAAAGACATGCAAAAATAAGTATATATCTTTTAAAAATGGTTACTTGCATTATTATGATTATATTACATTATAAACACTGCATAGTTTTTCTCGGTTATTTCTTCAGTTTAAGAGCATGATGTAGACAAAGATCTGAGTCTTTCTGTGTAAATAGTTTTGAAAGAAGATTATTGCATTTTGTTGAAATGCGTGGCACTTTGAGATAAGAATATGATGACTGACAGTCTAAAATTAACGTCTTCTTTCACTCGTTGTTTTTTCCACATGTTTATGTATTATTATGTATAAAACATCCATCCATCCATTTTCTACCGCTTGTCCCTTTTGGGGTTGTGGGGGGTGCTGGAGCCTATCTCAGCTGCATTCAGGCGGAAGGCGATATACACCCTGGACAAGTCGCCACCTCATCACAGGGCTGTATTAGACATAAAAATCACTTTTTTTTTTGAAATCGTGAAACCCTGTCAAGGATAGATTACAGCCATTACTGTATGCCTAACAGCAACTGTTATTCTACAAAAATGAAGTATTTGGGTATACAGCAGTGGTCCCCAACCACAGATTCGGGGACCGGTACTGGGCTGCACAGAAACATTAAAATAATTTGTAAACGACTGCAATTTTCTCTGAGTAACTTATGCCAGTCCCACTAGACACACCGATAAGCTGGTTTATAGATGTACAATGAAACTCCTCATAGGAAGTTGCCATTTATTATAACGTTGGGACATGATACAATGCACATTAATGAACATGTAAAATGTAAATGTGACAGATTGAAGTCAAAGGCTGATTTCCATCTGCAGTTTACCATCAACCTGCTGGGGTTCTCATTGCAAAGAAACAAGCCCAGAGCTCCCACTAATTCAGCGTTATAGTGGGTTGTATTTTTCACAAACTTAGTTTTGCTGTATTTCTCTGGCACAAGTGGAAAGCAGGTCCCTGAAAATAATGCCTACATTAAACCGGTCTGTGGTGCAAAAAGTTTTGGGGACCCCTAGGTTGCAGCAACAGTACCTTTTAAGTGCGGCCACTTGCAATATTTTAAAGTATGAATTGAAGCATTTTAGACTATTAAATTTGCACAGAGTATGCATACCTAAAGGACGATTCCAAAAAGCAGTTGAGTCCACAAACATCAGTAGGCCGTCTCCAATATGGATTCCAGGAAGAAACTGGCTGTGATTTACACCTGATAGGATAAAAAGACCCGTTTTGTATGTTGTATTGTGCTTTTAAACGTTACAACAGTGTATTAGGATGTTAATGGTTAAATCTGAGCTGTATTAATGCTAACTCTAACAGGTGGCGTTTGTATAAGCTTTTAAGGCAGGTGATTAGTTAATTAACTGCTGGACAATAAACTAAAGAAAACACTGAAATTAAAAAACGATGGTTAAAAACAGTAACAAGTAAATAACTACAATGTTGACTTTAAAATGTTATTGTTTCTAAATAAAACAGTATAAAGGCAATTGGCATTGGCTATGTAGCATTAGCTACCGGTCCAGTTCGCGGCCCGTCAATCCAGGGCTTTTCCTGACAACGGTCCCCGCATCATGCCTCCCTGCGTCGGATACCGTCAGCTCGCTGATCCCCCTCCCCCGGCTATCCTCCGCGGTGACCGACGCGAAGGCGACCCCGGCGCACAGGAGAAATGCACGCAGATAACATCGCATCCTGCGTTCTGTGGGCTATAGAGACATCTTGGTGTATGTGTCGCCAACATAGAAACTGACTTGAGCAACCCGAGTTAATCTTTCAAAGCGACGAAACACTTCATGAAGGTTAGAGCGGTTGACGTGTGGACATGATTAAGCCCCGCCCAGTCGTTTAGTTGGTGTGATGTTATGAGCTAGGACTAGGCCGAGAATACAAGAACTACACTACCCAGCATGCAACAGTAATAACGAGCATGCGCGGTAGCCCCAAGAAGGTAGTATGTCGCCATACCGGCAGCTAGAATGTGATTATCAGCACGCTGTGTGAGTAAACGTTGAGAACTCAGCTAACACGCCTCGTCTGCATTATTTACAATTAGACAGACAACACTGTTGCATGTTTAATATGCACTGCAGACAAAATCAACATTTGTGGATGGTTTTGTACTGGAAAGGGTGATGGTAAACAAAGCATACATTTGCAAAATAAAATAATAATAAAAAAACAGGAGCAAAATAATCCGTACTAAATTAATATAATAAATCCCAAACAAGCTGTTCATTTTGGAGATAAATGTATTTTTACGCAACCAAAGAAAATTTGCAATCAAAATATTTTTACATTTCAAATGCTTTTCTTTTATTGCAAATCTTTTTTGGGGTTGCAATAAAACACACACTGTACCTCCATATGTATCGACAGTGCACATTTTATTATTTTTGCATTTTTAAGATCTAACCTAGAATCTGCCTGCAAAAATCCACCAGAGCATTTCCTCCCGTTAAAAAGGTTTTGTTCATGTATAGGGCGCCTCATATGATGCAATGAAAATAACAGCTGTGTTAGATATAGAATACACAGTCTGTGTATACATGTATACACTGCACGATTTGCCACTTGCCAAGATTTAACTTTTTTTTTCTAAAAATGTCTTTAGTTTTAAGAGCTATATACATATTTTTGGTCATTGGCTTTACGGCATCCTAATTTTAGCATGAATAATTACATTTTGTCTATTCTAGTTTTAAAATGTTACAACTGAGTAAATAACTATTCAAATAAGATATTTTGGGTTTCACGTTTAAGGATTTTGCAATATCCAAGGATGCTTAGTTTGACAATTTTATTTTGGAATAATGCATGTTTTCAGAATAAAAATACTCATTTCTATCTTATAGACACATTTAAATTGAGGATATCTTATCAAGTAACATTAACTAGCTTCATGGACAGATATTTTCACTTATTTTTTTTAACCTAAAATCTATTATTTTTCTTTATATTTTTAGGATTTTACAGTATAAACAATGATTAAATCATGCTGAATTATAAAGTGAAAAAGTATACTGTTCCATATTTTTATAGGTATTGCAGCCAAGGACATGAGAAGCTGAAACAAAAACAAAATGTTGTAATGAACTAATAATGACAAACAGATGGGACATTGGGGAACAAAATAAAATATGCCCCTCAAGTGCAAATAACACAATTTTAGAATAAACTACAATATGATACAAACTTTACATTGCATCGTGCAAGACTTTAATGCTACTTGTCCGTTTGCTCAGTTTATCTCTCAATTGATCGTCGTTATGAGAAGGCAGTGACAAAAACAACCAAACATGGAAGCCAATTCTAACATAACACTAACTCATTATAAAACATGCACGTTGATCTCCAGTTTGAGGCTGTCAAGAGTTTACAAAAAATGCGTTGTGGCGTGTTAGGTGATGTCCTGAGGATTTAGTGAGTGTCTCCGCTGACCGATGAGCCATCCCCCCGCGGCGAAGAGCATCGGGAAACCCCTCGTTCAGTGTTGTCGGAGCTCGAGCCACTTTGACTGTGCAGTTCCGCCGAGGTGGCGTTTGTTAAAGTCGATGCCGGTCTGGCTTTCTCCTTAAAGTCTGTGATTATTACTGTTAGATCGCCGACTGTGACCTCCAGATGCTGGGCGCTGCTCCTGTCCACGTTTTTCAACCTCGGCCTGGATAGGAGAGGCACCACAACGCTTATGTGACAAGACAAGAGACCAACAACTATTTGGTAGCTGACACACACACACACCTCATCTTTTTTAAGCTTTTCTTCCTCAGCGAAGGATCTTTATCGCTCTTGTCTCGCTCTGATTTTTCTTTCTTCTCCTTTTTACTTTGCGTGGGTGGTGCAAATTGCTGACTTGCTTGCTGTACCACAAGTTGAGAAACAGGCCGTGGTTTCCTAAAAGACACATGAAGTTTAAAGTTAGGCTTAAATGTGAGAGCAGATTCAATGCGCCAACATTGAAAATGAATACTTTGCTGAGAGTGAGTTATAGGCAAACTGCATTTTTTGGGAAATTTTGACTATATTTCACAATCCTGATGAGAGAAAAAACACACTTTTTTAAAATGCATTTTAATTTGTACATAAGTCAGCTTACAATGGAGTGAATGGGAACCATTAAGTCATGACATCATTGCGTCTATTCCCACCATAAAACCCAATAAATAACCACCCAAAAAGCACCAACAATACTTCATTCACATTTTTTTTTTTAACCTGAATTTCAACCAAATATTAGCGATATTTTTTTAGCAGCGCATTGTCACCGTGAGGTAACTCCTTTTAAGCTGCTGCATTGACATGAGCTGGTGAGCTGCTTTCTCGCCTCTGAAGTCGTGTAAATTCATTCTAGATCATAAATGTCTCTCACCTATATAATGGAAGGGTGAGAACATAATCCGATAAATTCATCAACTTTGACAGCCAATTTAGACCAGGTAATTGCGAGAAAGACGGAAATAGACGCGTGGTTCCATCCCCCTTTTTTCGTCGCGAGGATTGAGTCATTCATCTAAACGGAATTATATCAACATCCTAACAGTTGGCATCCTAATGCCAGCAGACGTTGTCCAGTAAGCCATGTTTTATTATGTTTGTTGGCTTTCATCCAGTTTGCAGTGAGTAGTATTCAGTAATGTTGTTTAAGGAAAAAGCGTTTGTGAAATTAATGTGTCACCGTATGCTTAAAATTTGCAAAATACATAAATATTACATGTTATGAATGTGCCTGTCACTCCATTACATATATATTTGTAGTATATATAAAATGTTGATGGAAGTGTTTGGGAAGACTCTGTCCATTGGATTTTTGTTTATTTGAAGGACTATGTGCAGTTTAACTACATTAAGAAGAAACTGCACCAGATTTAGCACCATGCTAATTTCCATCTGTAGTCATTTTATGGTGCATCTAACATCCCCAATTAAATTACACAGGAATAAAATACACAACAATATTAAAAATGTCATAATGATAAACAATTTAAAATACAAGTACAATACACAAAGGGTATGTGAGTTACAAATTAGTGGGCGATCAAGTTGCAGTATTTCAGCAGCTTCGTTTAAAGTGCAGAAGTATATAAAGTGCAGCAGTTTGGAATCAAAGTCTACTTACAGTGCAGTAGCCATCAGATGAATTCCATAAGGCTATCATTCAATAGCCCATTGATATTTCATACATACAAAGTTTGTGATGTTACAAGATTGGAATGGTACTCTGGTGGCCATCATTAAGTTGACTTTTGCTCGCATTTATTTAGAGTGCAAAAATAAAAAATAATAAAAAAAGTGTGCACGTGTTACATAAGGATTGTGAATACTACGCAAAATTCCAAAACAATGCAGTTCCCCTTTAAGTTTTTGATAGAGAATTTGTACTGGATCTGATTACAAGTAATGTGTGCAGGTAGTATATGGACCTGCACTCCCTGGGATGAGGTTATAACTGGTTTATAAAAAGTATAAATACAACAGTGTGTGATGAATGAAAAAGTGCACACGTGTTTACTGGATATACATACTGCATATTCAAAACTGTACTTGCTTTTTTATTTTAAAATGATTAAAACTGCAAACCACAAAATATGTAGGAAGCAAGCCAACTGTGACAACAAGCCACATACTGTTGCTATGGAAACATGGCTGCTTGAGGTTGCAAAGGTAAAGTTAATTTTCAAATGTTTTCTCCGTCCATCCATCTATCCATTTTCCAAGTCGCTATCTCATCGCAGGGCCAACACAAATACAGTAGACAGACAACATTCACACACATTCACACGCTAGGGCCAATTTAGTGTTGCCAATCAACCTATCACCTCATACTGTGTAACTCCAAATAGCACATATTCAAAACAAAGCACAAATTTGTCATGAATAATGTCCAGGATGAAGTGACAGATGTCCTGCCATAGTGATCGAGTGCTTTTACAAGTCCAAAACAGGAAATTAAACAGACTCTGGATGCATGTTCCATAAGGTGCAGGTAACATCAATGTCCTTCTTGTATCTAACAATCACAGTCTTTACCGAGTAATAATCATGAATGATTTTGAAAGAAATCTCTTTGACTTTGTTCGTAAGTAAATAAATATCTGTTAGGAAGAGACCATGTTTTGACCCAGCAGATGTCATTCACAACATTATTCCAGAGCGAAATTACATAAGAGACAGACACAGAATGTAACATATGTCTTTAGTGTTCCAAATGAAATATTTCGTAGGTGAGAAATTGTGCTTGTAGAGAAGAGACCATGTCAGCAGGGCTTGTTTGTGGAAGTATGAAAGAGCAACAAGAATCCTATCAATGTTCTGGTTACACAATAACAAATATTAGAAAATACATAATGAGATATGAAGTTCCAAATTGAGGTAGGATCTTTCAAATAGTGTCTTATCCAATTCATCTTGAAGGTGATGTTTAAGTGTAGTGAAATCGAGAGTTTAGACCACCCTGATAGGAATTGTTCATTATAACAGATTTCTTAATATAATGAATTTTGTTTTTCCAAATAAAGTCAACAAGTATTTTGTCAATAGTATTACATATTTTATGGTTTACATCTAAAGAAATAGCCGCATACGTAAGCCTGGATCTTCCTTATGCTTTGGAGAGTAAGGTTGTGCCTTTTAAGGATAAGTTTCTCTGCAGCCATTGGTTAAATCTTTTGTTTTTTTCCACAATTGGAGTAAAGTTCAAGACCGATCTAGAACTCAGATTTTTAGTATAATAAGTATTCCTAGGTAATTATTACTCTCCTTAATTGGAATTTTACATATAGACAGCCACATCTCTTTACAACCATAAATTCACACTTATTCACATTTAAATGGAGACCAGAAGCCAAAAAGAATACATGAATCACATCCAAGGAGAGAGGAATTTGAGAAGAGTCCTTCAAAAAGAGTGTTGTGTCATCAGCCAGGCTGATAGTTGTTTCTCTGTCTAGTATAGAGATCCTCTTTAAATGACTAGTTTTATATGAACAGATAACAATTAAGTGGCTAAAAAAAGTAGATATGGAAAAATTGGACAACCTTGTCGTATCCCACTTTTTATTTGGACCTTGGAGATGTATCAGTTTTTAACTTTATCGAGCTATTACCATTGCAGCATGAAGTCTTGATTGTTTTGCGGAAAACATTGTCAAAGCCAAATTTGTTAAGTGTTTTGAAGATTAGTTCATGTTCCATCGAGTCAAAAGCTTTGTAGAAGTCCAAGAAAAGAAGGAAGCCTTTATCATTAATGACTTCTGGGTAATCCAGTATGTCAAGTACAAGCCTGATATTTTTCGATATGTGCCTCCCTTTCATAAATTCTGACTGTCTCATCAATTATGTCATTCAGAACCAATTTTAAACGTTTAGCAAAAATAATAGGTACAATCTTATAGTCATTGTTTAGAAGGCTATTTGGACGCCAACTATCAATGATTAGCAAATCTTCGTTTGGTGTGGGTATAAGGGTAATGAGGCCTTGTGTTAAAGTTGGAAAAAGCTAGGACACTTGCTATTTTCCCTCCAATTTTTCATGTGTGAGCAAACGCCAAAGCTCCTTGAGCATTCAGTGGCGCACCTGTGAGCGACGGGAGACGTGCACACTGGTAAGCGCTTATATTTTTATTCGATTTTGTGTGCGGCCTAGATCTGCCGTGCGCAGAGGACGCGTGAGCAGTGTGCAATTGCACCTTAGAGCAGTGTTTTTCAACCTTTTTTGAGGCAAGGCACATTTTTTTCCTTATAAAAATCCGGAGGCACACCACCAGCAGAAAACGTTAAAAATGAAACTCCCCCAGGTCCTCCTCGTGCCTTATTTTGAGTTTGTTGGCGTTTTCCTGTGTGTAGTGCTTTGGTTCTTAGTCTTGTGCTGTTATTTTGGTGTTTTCCTCTAGCAGTTTTATGTCTTCCTTTGAGCGCTATTCCCTGCACCTGCTTTGCGTCAGCGAGCAAGGCTATTGAAGTTGTTGCTGTTCTTCTTTGTGGGGACATTGTTGATTGCCTTGTCATGCACGGGATGTGCTTTGTGGACGCCGTCTTTGCGCCACACGCTGTAAGTTTTTGCTGTCGTCCAGCATTCTGTTTCTTTTTACTTTGTAATCAATTCAGTTATACTGTCGTTTTACCTATGCTTCATTGCCTTTTCCTTTCCCTTTTGTTCATTTTTGGCTTAAGCGTTACATAGCTTTTTTTACCTCCACGCTGTGGTCTGCATATTGGGATCACAGTTCTACAGCCAAGTTCTACACAGCACAGACACTAAGGAACGGCACAGTATTTGCAGATTATAATTATTCGTTTGTAAAAAAAAAAAAAAATTTTGGACCAATTAGGTGAAGTTGCATCATTTCCCACGGCACACCAAACAATATTGTGCCGCGGCACAGTGGTTGAAAAACATTGCCTTAGAGGAAACGTTGGACACCTGTATCACTACTTTCACAAAACACTTTTAGTAAGAATGGAGCCAGCTCTTCTGAAAATAGTTTATAAAACTCAGATGTAATACCATCCACTATAGGAGATTTATTTTTTATGCTATTAATTTGATTCCACTACCTCCTTGAGACAGATTGGACGGTAATAGAATTATTGGTCAGCTGTGCATCCATAAACGAAACAGCGTCACTTTCACAGTATTGACTATTGCAGTGGTTCTCAAATGGGGGTACGCGTACCCCTGGGGGTACTTGAAGGTATGCCAAGGGGTACGTGAGATTTTTTTTTTAATATTCTAAAAATAGCAACAATTCAAAAATCTTTTATAAATACATTTATTTAATAATACTTCAACAAAATATGAATGTAAGTTCACAAACTGTGAAAAAAAATGCAACAATCCAATATTCAGTGTTGACAGCTAGATTTTTTGTGGACATATTCCATAAATACTGATGTTAAAGATTTCTTTTTTTGTGAAGAAATGTTTATAATTAAGTTCATGAATCCAGATGGATCTCTATTACAATCCCCAAAGAGGGCACTTTAAGTTGATGATTACTTCTTTGTGTAGAAATCTTTATTTATAATTGAATCACTTGTTTATTTTTCAACAAGTTTTTAGTTATTTTTATATCTTTTTTTCCAAATAGTTCAAGAAAGACCACTGCAAATGAGCAATATTTTGCACTCTTATACAATTTAATAAATCAGAAACTTATGACATAGGGCTTCATTTTACTTTATCTCTTTTTTTCAACCAAAAATGGTTTGCGCTGATTAGGGGGTACTTGAATTACAAAAATGTTCACAGGGGTACATCACTGAAAAAATGTTGCGAACCACTGGACTATTGTATGATTTTTTTGGTAAAATTGAGAACAATAATTTGCAATCAGTTTTGCATCATTGCAACAATGACAGTTTGAAGTCATGCGTACATGGTGAGTTCACTGTAATGGGGTTAAAAATAGGTCAGACTACACAGACGGATATTCCACAAATTAAGTGTTAAACGCTCATTCTGTAAACCCAAAACAGTCCCGATTGTCTAAACAATACTACATACTCGCGTACGTTAAAACTTGAACATCATTCTTACCGCGTTGACGTGCCTTTCCTGACGTCGCACATCACGCACTTGAACGCCTCAGCTGTGTTCCTGAAGGTGCAGACGCTACAGTCCCAGCAGCCATCGTCGGCGGGCGGCTTCAGTTGCCGCTTTAGCCTTTAAAAAAAAAGCATAATACAAACAGCGGCAAAGCTCGCTATGAACACCGCCTTCGTGAATATAGCCCAACCCGCAACGACTCGCTTACTGTAAGTGCAACTCCCGAGGAAGTCGACTAAAAAGGGGCTACCAACAAGCTAACAAGCTAGCCGCCATGAAACAGTGAAAACAGATCCATCAATTTACGAAGCCGTCTCGTTTTTTTCTGGGAATGACCCTTTGAAGCGTCTTCATTCGTGGGTTGTTATTTTTTTTTTTACCTTGTGGGACTGTTCTTGTCACCCATAATACACAAGTTGGCGTCCGCGGAGTTAAAAACGATGAGAATTATAAGTACGTCGCCTTTTGGCCGCCACTACTCAGCTGTCGCGGAAACTCCCGTGTTGGGGAAGATCACGTGACGAGGGTTCGACCAATCAGGTTAAAGAGCGGTGCTTTCGTTGTGATCTATGGAGGCGAAGGGGATCCGAATACATGATCGTGATGGAAGATCACCAAAACCAGGGGTCACCTACGCGGTGCCCGCGGGCACCAAGTAGCCCGTAAGGACCAGATGAGGAGCCCGCTGGCCTGTTCTAAAAATAGCTCAAATAGCAGCACTTACCATTGAGCTGCCTCTATTTTTTTTTAAATTGTATTTATTTACTAGCATGCTGGTCTTGATTTGCTCGACATTTTTACTTCTAAGAGAGACAAAACTCAAATAGAATTTGAAAATCCAAGAAAATATTTTAAAGACTTGGTCTTCACTTGTTTATCCATCCATCCATCCATTACCTTCCGCTTATCCGAGGTCGGGTCGCAGGGGCAGCAGCCTAAGAAGGGAAGCCCAGACTTCCCTCTCCCTAGCCACTTCGTCTAGCTCTTCTTGGGGGATCCCGAGGCGTTCCCAGGCAAGCTGGGAGACATAGTCTTTCCAACGTGTCCCGGGTCTTCCCTGTGGCCCTCTACCGATTGGACGTGCCCTAAACACCTCCCTAGGGAGGCGTTCGGGTGGCATCCTGACCACATGCCCGAGCAACCTCATCTAGCTCCTCTCGATGTGGAGGAGCAGCGGCTTTACTTTGAGTTCCTCCCGGATGGCAGAGCTTCTCACCCTATCTCTAAGGGAGAGCCCCGCCACCCGGCGGAGGAAACTCATTTCGGCCGCTTGTACCCGTGATCTTATCCATTCAGTCATGACCTAAAGCTCATGACCATAGGTGAGGATGGGAACATAGATCGAAATTGAGAGCTTTGCCTTCCGGCTCAGCTTTGCCTTCCGGCTCAGCTCCTTCTTCACCACAACGGATCGATACAACGTACGCATTACTGAAGACGCCGCACCGATCCGCCTGTCGATCTCACGATCCACTCTTCCCTCTCTCGTGAACAAGACTCCTAGGTACTTGAACTCCTCCACTTGGGGCAGGGTCTCCTCCTGTGTCACTAAATACTGACATCTGCTGGACATTAAAAATCCCTACAGGCAACCTATGGACCGACTCAACTGACACTGATTTTATGACCTAGTGTATACAATGATATAAACCAAGTCATTGCATTTCATTTAGGATTATTTCATATCTTCATTTAAAGAAAAATATATTTTTAATCTTTTTTAGATACAGTCAATAAATAATGTGAACATTATTGATTGATTGATTGGAACTTTTATTAGTAGATTGCACAGTACTGTACATATTCCGTACAATTGACCACTAAATGGTAACACCCAAATAAGTTTTTCAACGTGCTTAAATCGGTGTCCACGTTAATCAATTCATGGTAAAAAGGTAATGGGTTCGAGCTGGATTTGAACAAGTGCCCTAAGGAACTCAGCATGAACAACTAAAGTCCTCTCTACCAAATGAGTTATCGAAGAGATAGTTTGGTACTGATTTTTAATGCAACCAATAGGATGTTTGTGTGGGTGGGACAATGCTAGAAACTTTGAGAGAACAGGATGAAATGACAAGGAAATTAACACAATTACCTTTTTTTCCAATATATGATCAAAATATTCCCACACGGTAGAAATGATCTCCGACGACGATAAATGACAAATGCCCAACGACAGAAGTGCGGGGATTCTGTTGGCAGCAGCATCTCGTTGACAGATGCGCTTCCTTATAAACACAGGTTATAATAATAATATAATAATATTAATAATGGATTAGATTTATATCGCGCTTTTCTATTGTTAGATACTCAAAGCGCTCACAGTGAAGTGGGGACCCATCATTCATTCATGCCTGGTGGTGGTAAGCTACATCAGTAGCCACAGCTGCCCTGGGGTAGACGGACGTAAGCGTGGCTGCCAGTTTGCGCCTACGGCCCCTCCGACCACCACCTAACATTCATTCATCATTCATTCACCAGTGTGAGCGGCACCGGGGTCAAAGGGTGAAGTGTCCTGCCCAAGGACACAACGGCAGCGATTTGGATTTCCATAGGTAGGAAGTGAACCTGCAACACTCAGGTTTTTGGCACGGCCGCTCTACCCACTACGCCATGCCGCCCCAAGGTTGGCGTGCAGGTGCCAGTGTGACACAGTTCGCGTATCGGTCACGTGACCAAAACATTGCCGATGCATAGGTGTTGCCGGACCCATCACTAGTTGCTAGTGTTTTAGTGAGATTGAATAGTACCTGAAAGTCGGAGGGGTGTGGCCACGGGTGTGTTGACCGCAGTGTCTCTGAGGGAAGTCACGCAGCTGAGGCAGGATGGAAGCTCCGCTGATGTCTCCGGTAAGAGCCGACTTATTACCACAATTTTATCACCGAAAACTGCCGGTTGACATGTGGTCGGGATCCATGTTCGCTTGACCGCTATGTTCCATAGTAAAGCTTCACCTTCGAGAATTTTAAACAAGGAAACACCGGCTGTGTTTGTGTGGCTAAAGGCTAAGAGCTTCCCACCTCCATCTTTCTACTTTGACCTCTCCATTATTAATTGAACACATTGCAAAAGATTCAGCAACACAGATGTCCAGAATACTGTGTAATTATGCGATTCAAGCAGACTACTTATAGCTTGGATCGGGCTGGAAAATAATGTCCGCTACAACCCGAGACGTCAATCGCACGCGTCATCATACCGCAACGTTTTCAACGCGACACTTCGCGGGAAATTTAAAATTGCAATTTAGTAAACTAAAAAGGCCGTATTGGCATGTGTTGCAATGTCAATATTTCATCATTGAAATATAAACTATCAGACTGCATGGTCGGTTGTAGTGGATTTCATTAGGCCTTTCAAATACCACTGATTGTCACACACACTGCATTTGACCCATTCCCTTGTTAACCCCCTGGGAGGTGAGTAGAGCAGTGAGCAGCAGCGGTGGCCACGCCCGGGAATCATTGTTTGGTGATTTAGCCCCCAATTCCAACCCTTGATGCTGAGTGCCAAGCAAGGAGATAATAGGGTCCCATTTTGATACCCCTTGGCATGACTCGGCCGGGGTTAGAACTCACAACCTACCGATCTCAGGGTCTTATATTCAAATACCCCTTGTCTGAGAAACTTTAATATTGAATATGTTCATTTCTGTGAGGAAAAATGTTCCAACAAATATATGAGGGCAGTTTAATCCATCCACCCATCCATCCATCTTCTTCCGCTTATCCGAGGTCGGGTCGCGGGAGAAACAGCCTTAGCAGTGAAACCCAGACTTTCCTCTCCCCAGCCACTTCGTCCACCTCTTCCTGGCATATTTGTCAACCTTAAAAACTCCGAATTTGGGAGATTGGGGGCTGGGGGGTGTGTGTATATTTTCAAGTATTTCTTATATATATATTTTTTTATATGTATATATATATGTGTGTGTGTGTATATATATTTATATGTCTATATATATATATATATATATATATATATATATATATATATATATATATATATGTATATATTGGGCCTTAATAGGTTATTATGCTCCAAGCAAAATAAATTCTGAATAAATGTCGATTCATGAAAGTAAGGCCAACATTTTTTAATTGGTTTAGTGGGTTACAATTATCAATCAAATCTTAGAGAATGATTAAGAGTACAAAAGCCCTTCAATTGATATCAATCCATCAATCTATTTTCTACCGCTTATTCCCTTTAGGGTCGCGGGGGGTGCTGGTGCCTATCTCAGCTACAATCGGGCGGAAGGCGGCGTACACCCTGGACAAGTTTCTTTCCTTGATGTTGAAAGTGCCTTGACCTGTCCATCCATCCATTTTCTACCGCTTGTCCCTTTTGGGGTCGCGTGGGGTGCCGGAGCCTATCTCAGCTGCATTTGGGCGGAAGGCGGGGTACAGCCTGGACATGTCGCCATCTCACCTTGACTTGTATGTGAATTATAAATGTATATTTTTTGTTCAATAAACTTATTTTTAAATATTTCTAAAAAATAAATACATGGTTGTGATGGCCGTTAAGCGTTCTTTTTGTATGTTGTTTTTCAAAACAACAGATCATTCTTTTCATAAAATTCGAAAAGCAGTTTCTCAGTTGGGTTTTCACTTGTCCAGGGTGTACAGCCTTCCGCCCGAATGCAGCTGGGATAGTTTTTAGCACCCCCAAAAATGGACAAGCGGTAGAAATGGATGTATGAATGCAATAATTTGGCCTCCAACAGCCCCTGTCCACTGGGGGGGCTGCAGCGGTAGGTTTGCTTGCGATGCACCAAAGAAGAAACCCCGCCATGCAACGCACAAGTGTTTCCCACCTCTGGTGTTAATGTGAGGATTACGCAGTATTTGGGTAAATAATACGTTCGCTTTCGAGGAATAATTTGTTTTATTGCATGTTAATATAGTTCGCGACTCGTGCTTGCTGTGTTATGTTAACTACGGCTTAGCGAGATCGCAGCTGTTTTTACCTAAAGTGTGCCTAAAATCCCTTTGCATGACTTATTTAGAAACTTTTGGGATCCACAAGTCAAAGCTTTTGGGTTGATTGTGCATGTAATGTGCTGTAGGTGTAGGACACCTTGGTGAAATTTGTTGGATAATCAGTTACGCTTTTAACTTTTTTTTGCAGGTTCATCACAACATACTGATACTTTGTGGGCTAAGCTGAATCCTTCCTACAAAAAAGTGAGTCGCCATGTTTGTGTTTTGCATGTGTTGCAGTAGTCATTGGGGCATTCAGTCCTAACTGATCTGGTATTTCTGCACACAAGTCTTGCAGCTAGGGCTGGGCATTATGACCTTTTATTAATATCTGGATATTTTTAGGCCATGTCGCGATAAACTATATATATCTGGATATTTTGCCTTAGCCTTGAATGAACAGTTGATGCATATAATCACAGTAGTATGATGATTCTATGTGTCTACAAACCCTGTTTCCATAAGAGTTGGGAAATTGTGTTAGATGTAAATATAAACGGATTACAATGATTTGCAAATCCTTTTCGACCCATATTCAATTGAATTCACTAAAAAGACGAGATGTATGATGTTCAAATAATAATTAACTTAGAATTTCATGGCTGCAACACTTGCCAACGTAGTTGGGAAAGGGCATGATCACCACAGTGTTGCATCACCTTTTCTTTTAGCAACACTCAATAAACGTTTGGGAACTGAGGAAACTAATTGTTGAAGCTTTGAAATTGGAATTCTTTCCCATTCTTGTTTTGTTTAGAGCTTCAGTCGTTCAACAGTCCGGGGTCTCCGCTGTCGTATTTTACGCTTCGTAATGCGGCACACATTTTCAATGGAAGACTGGTCTGGACTGCAGGCGGGCCAGGAAAGTACCCGCACTCTTTTTTTTAATGTAACCACGCTGTTGTAACACGTGCTGAATGTGGCTTGGCATTGTCTTGCTGAAATAAGCAGGGGCGTCCATGAAAAAGACGGCGCTGAGATGGCAGCATATGTTGTTCCCAAACCTGTATGTACCTTTCAGAAATAATGGTGTCTTCACAGATGTGTAAGTTACCCACGCCTTTGGCACTAATGCACCCTCATACCATCTTAGATGCTGGCTTTTGAACTTTGCGTCGATAACAGTCTGGATGGTTCGCTTCCGCTTTAGCTTGGATGACACTGTGTCGAATATTTCCAAAAACAATTTGAAATGTTGACTCCTCAGTCCACAGAACACTTTTCCACTTTGCATCAGTCCATCTTAGATCATCTCTGGCCCAGATGTTGTTGATGAATGGCTTTCGCTTTGCATAGTAGAGCTTTAACTTGCACTTACAGATGTAGCGACGAACTGTATTTACTGACAGTGGTTTTCTGAAGTGTTCCTGAGCCCATGTGGTGATATCCTTTAGAGATTGATGTCGGTTTTTGATACAGTGCTGTCTGAGGGATCGAAGGTCACGGTCATTCAATGTTGGTTTCCGGCCATGCCGCTTACGTGGAGTGATTTCTCCAGATTCTCTGAACATTTTGATGATATTTTGGACCATAGATGTTGAAATCCCTAAATTTCTTGCAATTGCACTTTGAGAAACGTTGTTCTTAAACTGTTTGACTATTTGCTCACGCAGTTGTGGACAAAGAGGTGTACCTCGCCCCATCCTTTCTTGTGAAAGACTGAGCATTTTTTGGGAAACTGTTTTCTACCCAATCATGGCACCCACCTGTTCCCAATTAGTCAGCACACCTGTGGGATGTTCCAAATAAGTGTTTGATGAACATTCCTCAACTTTATCAGTATGTATTGCCACTTTTCCCAACTTCTTTGTCACGTGTTGCTGGCATCAAATTCTAAAGTTAATGATTATTTGCAAAAAAAAAAAAGTTTATCGGTTTGAACATCAAATATGTTGTCTTTGTAGCATATTCAACTGAATATGGGTTGATAATGATTTGCAAATCATTGGATTCCGTCTATATTTACATCTAACACAATTTCCCAACTCATATGGAATCGGGGTTTGTACATTAAAACATTCTTCTTCATACTACATTAATATATGCTCATTTTAAACTTTTTAATTCAGAGAGAGAAATCACAATTAAGTCAATTCAGCAAAACTTTATATATATTAAACTGGGCAGCAAGGTGGAGAGGGATTAGTGAAGTGGTTCTCAAATTTTTCTTGTCATCCCCCACTTTGGACAAGGGGGAGTTTTCAAGCCCCACCTGCCCCCATCGCCCCAACAGAACACTAATGCCATGATTAACATTTTCATATTTATTGAACGTCAAGTAACATTCAAATTGTATACATTCAAACTCAATAACATAAAATAACATCAAGTTCAACAATAAATAAAATAACTGTGCAGATGTGGTATAACTTGCATCAAGTTCAATAATAAATAGAATAACTATTCTGCCAGTTTTCTTTGAAAGAAATCAAGTAGCTTATTGGCATGATTGGGGTGTGTGGTCTCGAGGTGTCTCTTTAATTTGTTGGGTCTCATGCTGTCTGCTGCTAACGGTCTCACAGGGGTCCCTCCTCTGCCCCCACCACCGTTGCCGTGAATCCAAGCGCAAGATACCCTTATTTTCTTTTCGGTTGGCTTTTTGGTTGATTAAGCCCGTCAGATTTTTGTTTCTCTGCAGGCGCCGGCTCAGAATTGACGACCTTTGAGGTGCGAGTCACAAAGTTATCCATTTTGTGTAATTGTGGTCCACACATTAGCCTGCTACCCATCCGCGTGAAAGATTGTTCCGCTTAGCCCCGCCCACATTAGTTGCTGTTGCTATGTCTGTCAAACTTTCGCTCCTATCTAGAAATTTAAAGCCTAGAGGAAAAATAAGTAATTCACACTTATTTACATAACGGATTTCACAGACAGAATCACTAGGTGATTTACAGTGTGTATAGAAAATGAAAGCATAGTAAAAAAAAAATAATCTAAGAATATAATTAAAAATATATTTAAAGTGAAATTTCCTCCCGTACCTCGCGCCCCACCTGTCATGTGTCTATTCCCCACCAGTGGGGCCCGCCCCACACTTTGAGAAACGCTGGGTTAGTGCATCTTCCTCACAAGACGAAGGTCCTGAGTAGTCCTGGGTTCAATCCCGGGCTCGGTATCTTTCTGTGTGGAGTTTGTATGTTCTCTGCGTGACTGCGTGGGTTCCGTCCGGGTACTACGGCTTCCTCCCACTTCCAAAGACATGCACCTGGGGATAGGTTGATTGGCAACACTAAATGGTCCCTAGTGTGTGAATATGAGTGTGAATGTTGTCTGTCTATCTGTGTTGGCCCTGCAATGAGGTGGCCTCGCCTTCCGGCCAAATGCAGCTGAGATAGGCTCCAGCGACCCCCCGTAAACCCAAAAGGGACAAGCGGTAGAAAATGGATGGATGGATATTTGTTAAACAGTTATTAAGACAGAAACATTCATGTCATTTCCAAAACAGAAAGTGCAAGATTGTCAGAGACATTTTAAAAAAAGCTATGAGTGTACATTTGTGCATGACGTCACTAAGATGACATATCAAAATAACACAAAATTAAAGTGCACTTTTTGTACAGAAAGCCACTACAATAGTTTACAACAAATAAAGTGCACTTTTGTGCATGATATCGCTTAAGATTTTTCAATAACATTCAAATGAAAATGAGCTGCATAATAGTAAATCAAATCGGTATGTGGTGGGTTACTGCGGACGTTATCTCCGTATGTTGTTAACTATTTTTTTCATACGGTGTTGATGTGGAAATGTTTGCCCCGGCATTTAGTTGGTGTGGCACAAAAAGAAGATGATGACATGCGCAGTAATCATTTTTCATTCTCTAGCAGGTGACTTTTCAAATGATGCTACACATTAGCAGTAATGCTACTTTTTGTAGCAGCGCTTCTGCACCACACTTGACAAACCTCGACATATTCCCACTTGAAGCCAAACCACCGCTCGACGATGGACCCCTGCTGTTTTCTTGGGAATTAATTCTTCCTTTGTTTGTTACCAGATTGGCACCTTCTTTCCCTTGTATTACCACTCGCAACACAGCAAACGTTACCCATGCTGCTACCTCTCTGTTCCGCGAGGGCGTATATGTATGTGACGTATGACTTGACAGTATGTGACGTATGTAAGAAGGTGCGCTTGCTGTCTGTGAGAAGGAGACACAAGAAAGAGTGGGAAGAGCCTGGAGTGTAATGCCAGCAGCTAGAAGCAACTGCGTGAGAACGTATACTCGAATATCACGATATAGTCATTTTGTATATCACACAGAGACAAACCTGCGATATATCGTGTATATCGATATATCGCACAGCCCTACTACAATAGTTTAACACAAATAAAGTGCACTTTTGTGCATGATGTCACACAAGATATTTCAATAAGTGTCAATTAAAAATGAGTTGCATAATAGGAAATTAAATAGCAGTGCTGCTACTTTCTGAGCAACGCTTTTGCCGCATAATTGTTCAACATATTCCTGCTTGAAGCCAAACCAACGCCAGACGATGCACTCGAGCTGTTTTTCTTGGGAATTAATTCTTCCCTCATTTGTTACCAGATTGACACCTTTTCTCTCTTGTATTGCCACTCGCAACGCACCGTTAGCATCACAGCTAATGTTACCCATGTAGCTACCTCTCTGCTCGGGGTGGGCGTGTGACGTTGCACACGTGACATATGTAAGATTATGCGCTTGTTTAGCTATCTGTGTGAAGGAGAGACAAGATAGTGGGAAATGCATGCAGTGTAATGCCCACAACTAAAAGCAACTGCTTGAGAACGTATAAATGATAAATGGGTTGTACTTGTATAGCGCTTTTCTACCTTCAAGGTACTCAAAGCGCTTTGACACTACTTCCACATTTACCCATTCACACACACATTCACATACTGATGGAGGGAGCTGCCATGCAAGGCGCCAACCAGCACCCATCAGGAGCAAGGGTGAAGTGTCTTGCTCAGGACACAACGGACGTGACGAGGTTGGTTCTAGGTGGGATTTGAACCAGTGACCCTCGGGTTGCGCACGGCCACTCTCCCACTGCGCCACGCCGTCCCTGTATACTCGAATATTACGATATTTTCATTTTCTATATTGTACAGAGACAAACCCGTGATATATCGAATATATTGTTATATTGCCCATCCTTACCCTAGTGTGTGAATGTGAGTGTGAATGTTGTCTGTCTATCTGTGTTGGCCCTGTGATGAGGTGGCAACTTGTCCAGGGTGATTGATTCAATCAATAAATCAATGTTTATTAATATAGCCCTAGATCACAAGTGTCTCAAAGGGCTGCACAAACAATAACGACATCCTCGGTACAGATCCCACATAAGGGAAAGGAAAAACTCACACCCAGTGGGACGTCGATGGCAGTGACAATGATGACTATGAGAAACCTTGAAACCTATTGAAACTTTTATTAGTAGATTGCACAGTACGGTACATATTTACAATTGACCACTAAATGGTGACACATACGTTTTTCAACTTGTTTAAGGCGGGGTCCACATTAATCAATTCATGGTAGTACCCTGCCTTTCGCCCGATTGTAGCTGAGATAGGCTTTAGCACTCGACCTCGAAAGGGATAAGCGGTAGAAAATGGATGGATGGATGGATACACTGTAATTTTCTCTGCATCCCATTTAGATTTTACCAATGTGCACTGTCATCATCACAGCCACTCTAGAGAGTATGGCGAGGTATTGTCCATATCGTTAAGTGCATCCGGCAGTGGAGGCTCCTCTATGGGGTCTTGGGGCCCTAAGTAGGGATGGGCGATACCACACTTTTAGGATTCGATACGATACCGATACTTTTTCTTACATTTTCATCGATACCGATACTGATACTGATACCATTAATTTATTATTGGCAATTTTTGTCAGTCAAAAATATTATTACTATTGTTATTATTTAAGACTAATCACAAGACAAATACAGACCATTTATACCACATTTATTATGGTAAATATAAAATAAAAGTAAAATTAAAATAAATAACATCCATCCATCCATCCATTTTTCTGCCGCTTATTCCCGTTCGGGGTCGCGGGGGGCGCTGGCGCCTATCTCAGCTACAATCGGGCGGAAGGCGGGGTATACCCTGGACAAGTCGCCACCTCATCGCAGGGCCAACACAGATAGACAGACAACATTCACACTCACATTCACACACTAGGGCCAATTTTAGTGTTGCCAATCAACCTATCCCCAGGTGCATGTCTTTGTAAGTGGGAGGAAGCCGGAGTACCCGGAGTACCCGGAGGGAACCCACGCATTCACGGGGAGAACATGCAAACTCCACACAGAAAGATCCCGAGCCTGGATTTGAACCCAGGACTGCAGGACCTTCGTATTGTGAGGCAGACGCACTAACCCCTCTGCCACCGTGAAGCCCATAAATAACATAAATATGAAAAATAAATTAAATATAAACAAAAATATACACATTTTCACTTTTCTTTTTTCTCAAAAAAAAGTATTGGTAGAAAAAGCTTTAAAAAAATTATTCATAACAATGTTATGTTTCAAACTTCTTTGTGGAACTAAACTTATAACACTTCTCTGAAGCAAAGTCAATAATTTCCTTATCACAATAAACTAGGATTTTCTTGTCCTATAAACCTGCATACGAAAGACAGTTCCCTGAGAAAATGAACTTGGAAAAATTATCTACAAAAATGTCTGACACCATCACACCTTTAGTGTACTCGAGATATGTCATCATACGTCACACTTTACTGAAGTCTCAGATTGCTGTACAGGAAAAGTAACATGTTCACGTTTTCTGCTTTGATACGATTACGCCTCTGGCTGATTATTTCTCCGGCCTTAGAGAAGAGTCTCTCTGCTGGAACAGACGTTGCAATAGTTCCAAGGTATTTTTTCGCAACTTTGTTCAGCATTGGGAATGTGTTTAATTTTTTTTCCACCAAACCAAAGGGTCCTCACTCCTTGGGATCACCTTTTCCTCCATGTATCTTCTCATTTCAACATACGCATCTGTGTTTGCTGTGCGATTACTCTGAAAAGCCAGAACATGACTGTCAAACTCCTGCCATATTCCCTTGGATGATGAGCACTCAGCAGGTGACTCTTGTGTCACAGTTGATGCTGTCGCGTCGGCCTCATGTCTTGTTGACTGTGTTTCAGCGCAGGCCAGGGCTTGCATTTCTGTGATGATCCGTGATTTAATCATATCCACATTTGCAGAATCACTGAACACAATGTTTTTGAAGCGAATGTCCAAAAAGGTGCTGGCTGCAAGAGTGTTGTTGTGTTCAATGTTTTGGAACCTTCGCTTGCATTGTGCAGCAAGTTGTGAAGCCAGACTGTTACCCTGGTCAGCAGATGTGGTTACCTTCTGGAGAAGACAGACCAGAGGTATGACTTTGGAAATCGTGACATACTGCTCTGCTGAAACCTCCTTGGTGGCCTCTTCAAAAGGCCTGAGGACATCACTGCTCTGCCTGATGTGGGACCATTCTTCATCACATAGGCACATGTTGTTTCTTCCGAGAAGACAAAGTGTTGTTGTGATGGCTTGTTGTTGCTCATACAGTCTGTCAATCATGTACAACACAGAGTTCCATCTAGTATCTACTGCTTGGATTAGTTTATGTTGTGGTAAATTCAACTGATTTTGTACTTCTTTTAGCTTGTCAATTGCTCTGGTGCTGTGATGGAAGAACCGAACAATGACACTGCATTTCTCAAAGCTGGACTCAAGACTTGTGTCAGCCTTAATGGAGTACTTCAGAATGAGGTTGAGTGTGTGAGAAAAACAAGGAATATGTTTCCAACAAGTTTTACGCACAGCAGAGACCATATTGGCTCCATTGTCTGTAACAACCGCATGAACCTTACTGGTGATGCCCCATTCATCAGTTGTTTTTTTGAGGAGTTCAGATATATTGTCTGCTGTGTGCTGCACAGCTACATGGATTGTTGCAAGTTGCAAGACTGCATCTGCCAGTCTTTGTCAATAAAATGTCCTGACAGAGTCAAATAACCTTCAGTGGTTCTTGCAGTCCACATGTCGGTTGTTAAAACCACACTGCTTGCTGATTGCATAGAGTCCTTTACTGTTTTTTGTGCATGCTCGTACAGTTTGGGAATTTCACCTGTCATCATGGATTTCCGACTAGGGATCTGGTATTGAGGATCTACCACCTTCATAAAATGCCGGAAACCTTGGTCCTCTACTATTGAAATGGGTTGCAAGTCCTTCACAATCATTTTGGCAAGGCTTGTTGTGATCTAACGTGCTCTATGAGACTCATCTGAAAAGAATAACATTTTCATGTCACAATAGGGAAGATAAAATGTATTTGTTATAAAAGATATTAAGGATTTAATGAGATATTAGGGCTTTCCAATTAACTGTCGAATCCGAATCGCAAGAAGCTGCAGTTATTTTTTAAAGTTTGTGATATAATTAGCAATTAATGAAATATAAAATAGGCTAATGTTTTCGAAATGGAAAAAATCATGTTACAGATTAAAACCTAAATCACATTCAATCATATATTTCAAGATTTTCTTGGAAAAAAATACAACTGTAATGCAAAGATGAAGAATCTCCAAATGTTATCTCTCTCTTATCTTGTTTTAAATAATCAAGCAATTTTCAACTAACAGTAAATTCCCCTGTGTGGAAATTATTTGAATTTAGGAAAATTATTTAAAAAAAAAAATTCAGTAAACATTACTAAAAATAACAAAAAACAATGCCTGTTTTAAGTCAACAATTGGACAACACTGGATATAATTTCCCCCTTCACCTGAAGTGTATGTTATTAGTAGATTGTGATCGGAATATTTATAGACTTTATCACTACACTGTCAAAGGTCGGACACTAACTAGGCTACCTGGATACACTTGGCTTTTTTGCAGACTTTCGTGCAGGGTCTTCTGCCGGGCTGCGGGTGGCGGTGCAGGGTCTTTCACAGCAGCGTGACCCTGTCTTTTTACCAGCTCACTGTGGCTCTCGGGATGTGTGGTCTTTATATGTTTAAATAAATTGCTGGTGTTGCTGCTGTGTGGCACTTGTTTGTCACACAGTTCGCACCGTGCCGTGGCTTTGTCTACTGGTGAAAAATAACACCACACCACGCTTCGTTTCTTGTCTCCCATTATCGCGTCTCTGGCTTTTCCATTCCTCCGGCTCCCGCATCTGTGGCCGCGCTGACCTCCTGGCCTGGCTGCATTGCTGTCGGCTGGCTGTGTGTATGTTGCACGTTGACGACGCTCATTCGCTGTCTCCTGTGACGTGACTGGGCCAGCTCTATACTCTGCCAGGTACAGGGGTGTCCCAGCACATAGTAAGTTAAGTAAGTAATCAAAAACATCTGAAAGTGATGCTTGCACCCCCCACACGCCGTTTTTTGGTTTATATCGATACTTTTTTCAGAAAAGTGATGCCAAATGAGTAGCGTGTGAGTATCGATATATTGATATCACAGGATCGATACGCACATCCCTAGCCCTAAGAGGTTAACCCCTTTACTACTGTTGCCCCAGGTGGCCCTGGCTTACTACCTGACTTCCCCCTAGGCAGGGATACGGTGAAGATCTCAACGGCGGAACAGGCGAAAGGCGGTAGATTTATGAACTACCACAATGACTGCGATGGTCCCTGACCCGATTCTGTCAAGGATCATGTGGTTACTGTCTGTGCACCAGTCTCCCCATGTTAAACTAAGTCACGCACAGGCACCCTCCATAGAGGGATACACCGCCGATGATGATGATATCGTTCATTCATATTTCGTAGTCAGAGCTCCTCAAGGGGGTAGCAAAGTGGGTCCCCCAATTCCAACCCTTAATGCTGAGTGTCAAGCAGAGAGGTAATGGGTCCCATTTTTCTTATAATCTTTGGTATGACTCAAACGGGATTTGAACTCACGACCTACCGATCTCAGGGCGGACACTCTCCCCACTAGGCCACTGAGTAGTAGAAGTGTTTAAAGTTCAACGTGATGCTGATGAGAAACACGGAACTAAAACACGGAACTGGTTAACAGGTGGAGAGGGAAAAAGAGGATGTTGGGTAAATCTCTGGGGGATCCAGTTTCTGCCGGTTGGAGGGTAGCAACAAGTATACTGTGGCCAATATAATTGAATCTGCAATAAAAAGCATCATAAAAATAATCAAAATGTCATGCCTCATTGTACCATTGCGTCCTTGATGTAAAACATTAGGACTTCAATGTGTCCAACACCTAGCTCTGAAGGGTCATTCTAATGCAGTCCACTTACAATATGTCCTGAAGGGTGTTTTCTTTCCCCTGCCCTCGAATGTAACCTAGTCAGTAACAAGAGCCAAGATTCATTAGAGGCAAGCTACCATTAAACAGCGGGATTTGGTTTTTTTTGACTCGGTCTTACGAGATACTGTAGGCTTCTCTACCGGGTAGACCAAAAAAGGAAGCGGGACTACGCTGAACCAACACAGGATAGTAGAACTAGGCGAATTGCCTCGCCATCCAGCTGAGTAGACCCTACGTCGGTGGAGCAGCCGGTAAAACTGTCTGCGCTGAGGGGACAGGACCCGTTGAACGGAGTGCTGGATTTTGAATCGTAAGAAGAGATTGTGCATCAATCACCGGAATCGAACAGTAAGCATACTGTATACTGTAGTCTTCCCCTTTACATAACCTGTTCCCTCACCAGCTTGTTACAAAATCATTTTTATGAGTGTGCTTGTAATTTTTACAGTTTGCTACGACAAAGTCTTTGTTCTGACTCACAACAAACTCTAGACAATGCTTTTGCGCCTATTTTTACCGACAAAAGGGGCCTAGCTTCTCTGTGAGACATTTGGACCCAACTGCTTTGTAATCGGTCAACGGTCTCCTATTGCAGAACAAGATAGTAAGATTTTTGCTCCAGGCAATTCCAACTGGAGCGGTATTAAAATGGTTTGACACAAGTCTTGCAGCTAATGTACGGAAAATGTCCTTTGTCCTTTTCAGTGGCATTCCGACAGCGGTGGTCCTCATTACGAGAGTGTTACGAGCAGCACATTACAGAGATGGACACAAGGGAGGTAAGATGTTGTTTTAGGCGGTGTTGACGCTTGTGGTTGGGTACAATGGACCTGACAGAATAAATATTGGTGCACACTTTGAAATGGTTTGCTAAGCATTAGGCAAGTAACAATAGCAAAATCTCACAATACGATATTGATAGATACTTTATTGATTCCTTCAGGAGAGTTCCATCAGGAACATTTAAATTCCAGCAGTAGTGTACAGAATTAAGATAAAATTTTAAAAGTAAAAAGTAAACACTGAGGGTATTAGTGGAAATAAAATAAAAACATTACAATAAGAATAAAAATTAAAACCAACAATAATGTTTGTTTTTTTCCGCATTGTCATTATTGGGCTGTAGAATTCTGAGGGCAAAAGTGAATTTGTTCCATTTTGGAATAGGGCAGTAACATAACAAAATCTGGAAAAAGTGAAGCGCTGTGAACACTTTCCGAACACGTAAAGATCATTCACATAAAAGATAGACAACACCAACTTCAGACATAAACAGTAGAAATAAATACACAGACTTGGATATAATAATAACATGAAGATACATTTATAACAGTGGGTTGTTGCATGACTTCAGCATCGGACGGATAAGGAATAAACTATTGACAATTGTAGTTAATGGAAAAGTTCTTAGTGCTTAGGTGCAAGTGGGCTAATTTGCTGCTTGTAATAAATGGGCTTTAGGAAAGAAACTTTTGGCTGAGTTTAAGTGTTGCAGATAACTCTATTGCACATATGGTTCGCATTAACAGATGTGTTTACGCATGGAACATTATACCAGACAAGCATACATGAGTTTATCTATGTTTGAAATATTGCACAGGATATGACTACATAAAAAAGTATGTACTGACATAAATGAAACATGGTAACTATTTTTTTCGGTACAAATTTAACATTGGTCTGTGTCATTGGTGCATGTAGAGTTCCCTACAGGTATGTTCACATTTGTCTCGTTTGGATCAGTCAGAACAGAACAAGTCCCGGTGCACTTGCTCTGCTAGGCCAGTTTGTGTGCTCATATGTACACGTGATCATCCAAACCCTGGTGTGCATTAAACAAGCAAACTGTATTTATTTATTTTATTTTATTTTTAAAGTCTGTTTGAAAAGCTTTCTGTTAAAACTTGGCTGGTAAGTATATCAATAATAATAATAATAATAATAATAATAATATATTTTATTTGTAATAAGCACTTTACATTGTAGCTCTTTGAGGTTGTTTGCTCAGTGTATTAAAAAAAAATTATAATGATAAAAAGATAATAAAAATAAATACAAATAAAAACTAGGACAGCGTAATAGCTACAACTAGTATGCACATATCTATAAAAATACATTTTTAGATTAGATGATCAAAACAACCTAACATACTTTTTTTAGTGCGGAAGATGACATTTTGGCTTGTAATTTTTTGAGGTAAGTCACACTGGAATTTGGTCCTATCACAAAACCAGTGTGACACAAGTCCCTCTTTTTTAAATTCGTTTTTCCTATAATTAAATTTCCGACTATAAGTGTGGAATTCTCCAATGCTGACATTGTAATTGTGTATTACAACTATTTATTATCTGTTACATGAATCTGATTAAACTGTGTATTTTCAGGTCACTTTGCATCGAGTGGTCAACATTGTTGAAAGGAGGAATCCCCACCCAGGGGCGGTAGCCTATGACCGAGCTTTTGATGATCCGTGGTACAATGGAGTTCCAAATTATGGGGACCGTCCAAATTATCAAGAAGGCCCTAATTTTCATGGTGAAGACCGCCACGTGAAAGACGACTACCCTCCAAGCCGATACTACGACGACAACCCCAACTATGGCAATGTCCGTAGCGAGTCACCACCCCACCATCAGGTTAACTTGCTATCACACTGTTATTTCTAACTTGTTAGTGGTGCACCCAAATGAAAACCTTGGGCCGAAAGTTAGAAAATGAAGTCCGAAAACTGAAACACGGAAATTATTATGCCAATTACAAAACCCAACACTAGTGAAGTTGGCATGTTGTGTGAATTGGAAATAAAAACAGAATGCAAAGATTTGCAAATCCTTGTCAACCAATATTCAATTGAATAGACTGCAAAGACAAGGCACTTGACGTTCTACCTAGAAAATTTTATATTTTGAAAATATTAGTTCATTTGGAATTTGATGCCTGGAACATGTTTGAAAAAACTGGCACAAGTGGCAAAAAAGACAGAGAAAGTTGAGGAATGCTTATCAAACACTTACTTGGAACATCCCACAGGTGAACAGGCTATTTAGGAACAGGTTGGTGCCATGATTGGGTATAAGAGCAGCTTCCATGAAATACTCAGTCATTCACAAACAATAATGGGGAGAGGGTCACTACTTTGTGAACAAATGCGTGAGGAAATTGTTCAAGAACAACATTTTGTCAACCAGCTATTGCAAGGAATTTAGGGATTTTGCCATCTATGGTCCGTATTATCATTAAAAGGTTCAGAGAATCTGGAGAAATTACTGCACGTAAGCAGCAAGGCTGAAAACCAACATTGAATGCCCCTGACCTTTGAACCCTCAGGTGGTACTGCATCAAAAATTGACGTGTGTAAAGGAAATAACCACATGGGTTTAGGAACACTTCAGAAAACCGCTGTCAGTAACTATAGTTTGTCGCTACATCTTTAAGTGCAAGTAAAAACTCTACTATGCAAAGCGAAAGCCATTTATCAACAACACCCAGAAACGCCGCCGGCTTTGCTGGGCCCGAGCTCATCTAAGATGGACTGATGGAAAGTGGAAAGGTGTTCTGTGGTCTAACGAGTCTACATTTCAAATTGTTTTTGGAAACTGTTTCTCCGGAACGAAGAGGAAAAGAAGCATCCGGATTGTTCGAGACTCAAAGTTCAGAAGCCAGCATCTTTGATGGTATGTTGGTATATTAGTGCTCAAGTCATGGGTAAATTACACATCTGTGAATGCACCATTAATGCTAAAAGGTACATAGAGGTTTTGGAGCAACATATATTGCCATCCAAGCAACGTTATCATGTGTGGCTTCATAGTAAAAGAGAGCGGGTACTAGACTGGCCTGCCCTTAGTCCAGACCTGTCTGTGATTGAAAATGTGTGGCGTAATATGAAGCCTAAAATACCACAATGGAAACCCCGGACTGTTGAACGAGCAAGAATGGGAAAGACTTCCACCTAAAAAAAGCTTCAAAAATTGGTCTCAGTTACCAAACTTTTACTAAGTGTTAAAAAGGAAAGGTGATGTAACACAGTGGTAAAAATACCCATGTGCCAACTTTTTTGCAATGTGTTGCTGCCATTAACTTCTAAGTATAATGATTATTTGCAAAAAAAAAAAGAAGTTTCTCAGTTCCAACATTAAATATCTTGTCTTTGCAGTCTATTCAATTGAATATAAGTTGACAAGGATTTGCAAATCATTGTATTCTGTTTTTAATTACGAATTACACAACGTGCCAACTTCCCTGGTTTTGTATTATCATTACATTGCATTAATGGCTATAACTGTATAGTAACCTCACTAAAATGAAATCATTGCCATTGTAGAAATTAATAGTTATCTTTCAAAGAACTAAAAATTTCTAAAATTCTAAAAATATTTACCATTGGTATTTGAACAATAAAATAAAAACAATAATGTAAAGGCAAAACACTGACATAGTTGATGCACTCGGGCCCACTTTCCTTTTCAGTGTGGTGTTCTCCACATAATCAGAGTGGCGATCGGAATACTTTGATTTCTGATGATGATGATTTATATGGACAAAAACTAAATAACTAAATAGTTTAGACATTTTTCAAGCTAATTCATATCATCTGTGCATCTCTCTTGCATTGAGTACTCAAAGCATCCTGTTTCGGCAATGTTTCAGTGCTAGAAGTCTCCGGCCAAAAGCCAAAAACGCAACATTGGGCAATTTTTGGAGAAAATGCGATACATCACAATTATTTAATTTTTTGTGAGTTTTATTTTCCCTCCCTCCTTTCTCATCAGGAGCCACCCTATCAGCGTCCACGTTATGGCAGAGATGATTTGAGGCATCAGTTGCGCTCAAGGTGAGTTCTATTGTTTGCTTCATTTACAGTATTTGGGCTGCTGTCGTGTTTCTTTCTTCCGCGAGGACAGAGTTTAATCAACGCAAGGTACACAAGCCCCCTGTGTGAAATGTCAGGGGTTCATACTGGCATTGTGGATGGAACTGCAAAATGCATGTTTTGTACGCGCAAAAGAAAATCATTTATTTTAATTCGGATTTTGTGTGTAGGGGAGCAGGAAATCCCCAGTGTCCAGTTCAGAGAAGGCTGAGGAGCGATTGAGGCGGGGTTGGAGAAAAAGGAAAACCGGTGACTCACACTGCTAAGTATGCACAAAAAGCAGGCGATAAAAGAGCGACAATCAGAATCAGAAATACTCTTAATAATCCCCGAGGGGAAATTAAGATTTTCAGCACAACCCCATTCAAGATCAGACAAACATAACAGGGAGACAGAAGGATAGAAGATTACAGGGAGACGGAACAGGATTGCTGATGGGTCACCCAACATCCGGTGCCACTTACAAGAAAGGTGAGAAACGGGAGGGGTTGAGAAAAAAAATATTCAGTCCGAGCCTGGGTCTCTGGAAAGGGGGTCCAGACTGAGGCTAAGGGGGGAAAAAACTCATAGCCATAGCACACATAATCGTGTGCGTAAAAGGGAAACCTCAAATAACACAAAAAACATTAAAGACATTAAAAGAGCTGAGCTGATGCAACCAGCCATTTCTACACACAACCACAAAAGTAAAACAACAACAACAAAAAAACATGTACAGTATTTTTTGGATTCTAAATCGCTCCGGAGTATACGTCACACCAGCCGAAAATGCAAAATAAAGAGGGAAAAAGACATTTATACGTCGCACTGGAGTATAAGTCGCATTTTTGGAGGAAATTTATTTAATAAAATCCAACACCAAGAATAGACATTTTAAAGGCAATTTAAAATAAAGAATAGTGAACAACAGGCTGAATAAGTGCATGTTATATGACTCATAAATAACCAACGGAGAACGTGCCTGGTATGTTAACGTAACATATTATGGTAAGAGTAGTTCAAATAACTATAACATATAGAACATGCTAAACGTTTACCAAACAATCTGTCACTCATAATCGATAAATCCCATGAAATCTTCTTCCTCGATGTCGCTTCTAAACAACTCTGCCAACTCCAAAGGTATGCGCCGCTTCCTATTGTCGTTTTCTGCTGCATATTTCACTATGTCCAGCTTGTAATCTGCAGTACATGATCTCCTTTTCGGTGCCATTTTTGTTCAGCCCTTTTCAGTTTTTATAAGTTACCGCCAACGATGAAATGATCGATTTTAATAGCTACAGCAGTAGAATATAGCATATTCTCCGGGTGGTGTGTGACGTCTATTTCCGCTTCCGCCCGGTCTAATAGCACCGGATCCCTTTTATATCCCCACATTCTATTAAGTTATGTTTTTAATATTAGCAGGATTATTTAATACATTATTTAATACGCCTGTAACAGTTCATAATAAGTAAAAGGATGAAATAATAAGTGTATATATATATATATATATATATATATATATATATATATATATATACATATACATATACATATATACACTTCTTTTCCCAGCTGAGCACAAGTTGTGACTGGCATTATTTATTATATATATATATACACACACCTCGATGGATCCCTATGGCCATTACTGACTCTTAAAAAAAATGAAAAACAAGAGATACATTTTAGGAGTAAACAATACATGGAACGGTTTAGTAGGTATGAATCGTGTTAGTTGTATTGTAAAACTTACAAACGTTACTCTGAGTGATGAACTACGAAACCATACAAGTACAAATGCTAAGGACAACTAGTGGCTGGAACTGCACTTTTAGTTCCGGTTCAAGGCACTAAACAGAAATAAATTCTGTTGACGTTCGACTCGCAGCACCCGCAGTGAGCAAACTTGTCCAAAAAATTGCGCCAATCACAAAATTTAACACACCTTTTCAGTCTCTGTGGGTGTTTTGACTGGACTCTCAAGTTATTAACTGTATCCACTCGGCATCCATTGCACCGGTCACCCAGGGGGGGTCCCCACATCTGCAGTCCCAAGGTTACTCGTTGTTCCCATTGGGTTGAATTTTTTCTTGCCTAAGCCAAGGCTGTCGCTGTGGCTTGTGCAGCCCTTTGAGACATTTGTGATTAAGGGCTATATAAGTAAACTTTGATTGACTGCTATTTTCAAACCAATATCGATAACTTCCTGTTTCTCTAGACCAGTGGTTCTCAACCTTTTTTCAGTGATGTACCCCCTGTGAACATTTTTTAATTCAAGTACCCCCTAATCAGAGCAAAGCATTTTTGGTTGGAAAAAAAGAGACGAAGAAGTAAAATACAACACTATGTCATCAGTTTCTTTTTTATTCAATTGTATAACAGAGCAAAGTATTGCTCATTTGTAGTGGTCCTTCTTGAACTATTTGGAAAAAAAGATATAGAAATAACTAAAAACTTGTTGAAAAATAAACAAGTGATTCAATTATAAATAAAGATTTCGACACATAGAAGTAATCATCAACTTAAAGTGCCCTCTTTGGGGATTGTAATATAGATCTATCTGGATTCATGAACTTAATTCTAAACATTTCTTCACAAAAAAAGAAATCTTTAACATCAATATTTATGGAACATGTCCAAAAAAAATCTAGCTGCCAAAACTGAATTTTGGACTGTTGCATTTTTTTTAACAGTTTGTGAACTTACATTCATATTTTGTTGAAGTATTATTCAATAAATATACTGTATTTATAGAAGGATTTTTGAATTGTTGCTATTTTTAGAATATTTTAAAAAAATCTCACCTACCCCTTGGCATACCTTCAAGTACCCTCAGGAGTGCGCTTACCCCCATTTGAGAACCACTGCTCTAGACCAAATACCAATAACCTAGTTAATCCAAAGAGGTTCATTAGGTCTTCAAAAATGTATGCGATTTTCTTATTCTTACAGACAGACCTGTGTTTATTTCCGTACCTGACGGTTTCGGCCACAACTGTTGCCTTCCTCAGAGGTTGTCACGTGATGTTGCTGTGATGTGTCTGGTCAGCTGATTGAAACAGTTTTTGGTGCTGTCTTCCTGCATGTAGTAGCAGGCTGACAGCGCCATCTGCAGTCCGACCTCTTCAGGACTTAGTCCCAGGTCTGGAAAAGTTGGTACGCCCCCTCGTCCCAGTTCAGTCTGGGCGGCGCCTTTCCGGATCTCGAATGCTTCTTTTATCCAAAGATGGTATTTGTTGCTCTCAGTGCCGATGACAGGTGCGTTGTCCCAATCCATGAGGTGGTTCTCCTCCTTGCAGTGGTCAGACTTCAGTTGTTCTTGTTCTGCGTGTCGTCTGGTGGCTTGTGTGCATGCTTTTGATGTTTCTTTTTTACATTTTTTTATATGCTCTTTCTCCCTGATGTTAAAGTCTCTGCCAGTTTCTCTTACCTATGATTTGTTGCAAGAAGGCAACAGTTGCGGCCGAACTGCAACCCTACTGCAGGTCCCTAAACATTGCATGGATGCAGCAGCATAATGCGTTATGTTTGGCTGCAAAATTATACTTTGACGAAATAAAAGCATGTTTTATTGTAAGTTCATGAGCTGCAATATATTTACGACTATATACAGTACGGCTTTGAATCTTTTGGTCTCCCACGATTCGATTCAATATCGATTTTTGGGGTCACGATTCGATGATATATCGATTTTTTCAATTCGATTCGATTCTCGATTCAAAAACTATATTTTTCGGATTCAAAACGATTCTGTATTCATTCATACATAGGATTTCAGCAGGATCTACCCCAGTCTGCTGACATGCTAGCAGAGTAGTAGATTTGAAAAAAAAACAAAAACTTTTATAATTGTAAAGGACAATGTTTTATCAACTGATTGCAATTATGTAAATTGGTTTTAACTATTAAACGAACCAAAAATATGACTTATTTTATCTTTGTGAAAACATTGGACACAGTGTGTCGTCAAGCTTATGAGATGAAATGCAAGTGTAAGCCACTGTGACACTATTGTTCTTTTTTATTATTTTTATAAATGTCTAATGATAATGTCAGCGAGGGATTTTTGATCACTGCTATGTTGAAATTATAATTAATATTGATACTGTTGTTGATAATATTCATTTTTGTTTCATTACTTTTGGTTTGTTCTGTGCCGTGTTTTTCTCCTCTCAATTGCTCTGTTTATTCCAGTTCTGAGTGTTGCTGGGTCAAGTTTGGTTTTGGAATTGGATTGCATTGTTATGGTATTGCTGGGTAGTGGTTTGTTGGATTGATTAAAAAAAAATAAATTCTAAATTAAAAAAATTTAAAAAATCGATTTTTTAAAAATGAGAATCGATTCCGAATCGCACAACGTAAACAATTTGATTCTTATTCGAATCGATTTTTTCCCACACCCCTAATATACAGTATAGACATATTATTTTAGTGTATTTCATTGGGAAAACTTAACGTCAAAACTATACATGTCCTATAATGGCTTTTTTACCGATATCCGATATTCCGATATTGTCCAACTCTTACGTACCGATTCCAATATCAACCGACACCGATATATACAGTCGTGGAATTAACACATTATTATGCCTAATTTTGTTGTGATGCCCAGCTGGATGCATTAAACAATGTAAGAAGGTTTTCCAAAATAAAGCAACTCACTTTATGGAAAAAAATGCCAACATTTCACTGCCATATTTATTATTGAAGTCACAAAGTGCATAATTTTTTTTCAACATGCCTCAAAACAGCAGCTTGGAATTTGGGACATGCTCTCTCTGAGAGAGCATGGGGAGGTTGAGGTGGGCGGGGTTGAGGTGGGGGGGTAGCGGGGGGTTTACATTGTGGCGGCCCAGAAGAGTTAGTGCTGCAAGGGGATCTGGGTATTTATTCTGTTATGTTTTATGTTGTGTCACGGTACGGATGTTCTCCTGAATTGTTTGTCATTCTTGTTTGGTGTGGCGCATATTTGTTACGGTGTTAAAGTTGTTTACACGGCCACCCTCAGTGTGACCTGTATGGCTGTTGACCAAGTATGCTTTGCATTCACTTGTGTGTGTGAAAAGCCGTAGACACAGTGGGGCAAAAAATATTTAGTCAGTCAATTTAAGTTCTCCCACTTAAATTGATGACAGAGGTCTGTAATTTTCATCATAGGTACACTGTAACTGTGAGAGACAGAATGTGGGGGGAAAAAAATCCAGGAATTCACATTGTAGGAATTTTAAATAATTTATTTGTAAATTATGGTGGAAAATAAGTATTTGGTCAACCATTCAAAGCGATCACTGATGGAAGGTTTTGGCTCAAAATCTCACAATACATGGCCCTATTCATTCTTTCCTTAACACGGATCAATCGTCCTGTCCCCTTAGCAGAAAAACAGCCCCAAAGCATGATGTTTCCACCCCCATGCTTCACAGTAGATTTGGTGTTCTTGAGATGCAACTCAGTATTCTTCTTCCTCCAAACACGGCGAGTTGAGTTTGAACCAAAATGGATACATGGATGATACAGCAGAGGATTGGGAGAATGTCATGTGGTCAGAGGAAACCAAAATATAACTTTTTGGTATAAACTCAACTCGTCGTGTTTGGAGGAAGAAGAATACTGAGTTGCATCCCAAGAACACCATACCTACTGTGAAGCACGGGGGTGGAAACATCATGCTTTGGGGCTGTTTTTCTGCTAAGGGGACAGGACGATTGATCCGTGTTAAGGAAAGAATGAATGGGGCCAAGTATCGTGAGATTTTGAGCCAAAACCTCCTTCCATCAGTGAGAGCTTTGAATGGTTGACCAAATACTTTTTATTTCCACATAATAAATAAATAAATTCTTTAAAATTCCTACAATGTGAATTGCAGGATTTTTTATCACATTTTGTCTCTCACAGTTGAAGTGTACCTATGATGAAAATTACAGACCTCTGTCATGATTTTAAGTGGGAGAACTTGCACAATCGGTGGCTGACTAAATACTTTTTTGCCCCACTGTATTATGTGATTGGGCCGGCACGCAGAGGCAGTGCCTTTAAGGTTTATTGGCGCTCTGTATTTCTCCCTTCGTCCGTGTACCACTCCGTACAGCGGCGTTTTAAAATGTCATAGATTTTACTTTATAAAACCGGTACCGATAATTTACGGTATTACATTTTAAAGCATTTATCGGCCGATATGAGACATTTCTAGTCAAAACAACAGAAATTGCATTCTTCCGGGCACAGCAGCACACGTCTTTGGAAGCAAACATGGCGCCTGTTTAGTTGTCTATACTTAATTTATGCATGACTCTGTCACTAGTGGTACCCGGGCCCCTTATAGTGGTACGCCAAAGAAGTGCAGTGTTTTTACTGATCAAAACTGTAATGTTACATTGCCCAAACATTAAATATACTTGGTAAATAAAACCTCAGCCTTGCTTTTAATGAATGCTTACTCTTACTACACTACTGTGTTTTAATGTTGGTCATGATGGTGATATTTGGAGAGCCAAGTGTTTTCTGAGGTGGTACTTTGTGAAAAAAAGTTTGAGAACCACTTATCTATTCTGTTTAAAGTTGTAATTACGCAAACTATCCACTAGATGGAGACAAAATGCCAGTTTTAAAATGTTCTTCCTTCTGTAATATAATTATAAGGGATTGCTTGACTATTTAAGTTTTAGATTATGTTACATGTATTATTTGTACTACATTTCCCTGGACCCTAAGGCAGATTACTTCATTAACACTTACGGAAGATACATTTAGAAACATTTCTTCGTAAACCCAAAAGCTTAATCCTGGACTGAGTCGCTAAATCCAGCTGCTGTAAACGCTACATCAACACACACACACTTCTCACCTCTGCCACCTCCAACATACCAACAGTTTATGGGCTCCCACCCCCCTTTCTAGGAGTCATACCAGGCTAAAATGGGGGACAAAGGGCACTAGTGTCTACTCACCGCCAGAGAACCCCTCTCTAGCCCACCCTAATAGGAAAAACAGGCGGACCATTCCCGCTTTAGTTAAAAGACTCTCACATATCATGGATATCGAGAGCCGTGCAGATTAATCCTAGCCTCTTTTTTGCATTGGATTGATGACTATCCATATCATTAACAGTGAAAAAATGTATGCTAAATTAACAATATCAAGCAACATGTTTGTATTTTATAGATGGGTATATATAGCATGGATTTACCTATACTGTCTATTATACAATGTTTTGTATCATGTTTTAACATTTATTTTTCTATTTCATGCTGTACTTTTTTTTCCATTATTCAAATAGATTTGTCCATGCATTCATCCATTTTCTACAGCTTATTCCCTTTGGGGTCGCTGGTGCCTATATCAGCTACAATCGGGCGGAAGACGTTGTACACCCTGGACAAGTCTCTACCTCATCGCAGTCGCCACCTCATATATTCGTTATATTTGGTTTACTAGATATTGTTTGTACTATTTTTTGGGGTGTTTTTCTATTGTACTGAACAGTGAAACATTGATTTACAAACTTAACCGATTTTTGAACATGGTTTGTTGATCGTTAAAGTTTGTATGGTGATGCAGAGTTCCCCGTAAAAATCAACGGGGGCGGTATGGCGTAGTGGGTAGAGCAGCTGTGCCAGAAACCTGAGGGTTGCAGGTTTGCTCCCCGCCTCCTTACATCCAAATCGCTGCCGTTGTGTCCTTGGACAGGACACTTCACCCTTGCCCCCGGTGCCGCCGACACTGGTGAATAAATGATGCGTGGTTGTTGGAGGGGCCGTAGGTAGAAAACTGGTAGCCGCACTTCCGTCAGTCTACCCCAGGGCAGCTGTGGCTATGAAAGTTGCTTACCACCACCACGTGTGAATGAATGATGGGTTCCCACTTCTCTGTGAAGCACTTTGAGTGTCTAGAAAAGCAATATATAAATCTAATCCAGTATTATTATTATTTTTAAACAAGAATAATTGGTTGAAGGCTTGACAAAAACCCTATTTTAGTAAAATAATGTACCCTTTGAAGACACTGTGTCTGTGTGTATGTACATATATATATTAGTTTAAAGTAAAGTACCAATGATTGTCACACATACACTAGGTGTGGTGAAATTTGTCCTCTGCATTTGACCCATCCCCTTGTTCACCCCCTGGGAGGTGAGGGGAACAGTGAGCACCAGCGGGGGCCGCGCCCGGCAATCATTTTCGGTGATTTAACTCCCAATTCCAATCCTTGATGTTGAGTGCCAAGCAGGGAGGCAATGGGTCCCATTTTTATACTCTTTGGTATGACTCGGCCGGGGTTTGAACTCACAACCTACGGACACTCTAACCACAAGGCCACTAAGTAGGTTATTACTAGGGGTGTAACAATTGATCGATAGATTGATTTTTATTCCCAAATTTCAAATGTAATGATTTATGCTTGACAAGTTTGCCTTCCGGAAGACATGTTCCAACACAAAATCATTTTAAAAGGCAATCGTTTGATTTGATCTATATTTAAAAAAAGAAAACATTGCATTTAAGATCGGCAGACTTAATATGAACTTCAACACGCTTAAAAATGTAGAAGTTAAACGTTAAATCTATTTTTTCAGTCTGTCACATCATCAAAACAAAAATCAGGAAAATCCGGCAACAAATGCAACAAGACTATATCAATGATTACAAAACAATTGCAAAATGTATAAAAAATGCAATCAACACAGCAAAATAACTTAAAGCCGCTACACAACTTTAAGCTACAAAAATCGCGACCGCCACCTCTGAAGTGACAGCGTAGCAAGTTGCACCAAGAGATGGATGAAGGAGGAAAAGGAAATTAGAAAGCGAGGAGAAAAACATTCACCTGGGGATAGGTTGATTGCTAACACTAAATTGGCCCGAGTGTGTGAATGTTGTCTGTCTATCTGTGTTGGCCCTGGGATGAGGTGGCGACTTGTCCAGGGTGTACCCCGCCTTCCGCCCGAATGCAGCTGAGATAGGCTCCAGCAACCCCCCCCCCTCGACCCTAAACGGGACAAGGGGTAGACAATGGAAGGATGGAGACAGGCGTCCTGCCCATACGCAAATGCATACTTTTGCCTTTAAAAAGGCAGACTTTTGCAAATGCTGGCCAAACTGTCGAGTTGCGAAACTCTCAGCTCGACGTATGCTTCTACACTGCTTGTACTGATGATATCGTGGCTGTGCGCCGTCGTTTCCAAAGCTCAACAACACGCTTTGCTGGCTTTAACCACACTTTAAACCAGGCCTGGGCAATTATTTTGACTTGGGGGGCCACATTTAGAGGGAAACAAAATGTGTCTGGGGGCCGGTATATCTATTTTTATGAACACTTATACAAATCAGTGTTCGTGTGGACCTGGCCATACATGCTTCCGCACACCTGAGACCCTTTCTGTCATCTGCGACATCAAGGTGGAGAACAGATGCTGTATGGCCAGGTCGGGGAACTTTATATTTAGCAGGTAAATCTACTTTTAAAATGTTGGTTACTGTACTTTTTTTTAAAATTACTTGAATGTTGAAAATGTGGGCAGACAAGTGTTGCTTGCACTTTATTCGAATAAGATGTGAATGCATTGGTCATTAATTGTTTACTTTTTTGTTTATATTCAGAATTATTTTATACATAAATAACAGGAAAAAAAAACAACAAAAAATAACAGTAATATTAGGAACCTGTCCAGTATCCACTATTTATTTAACAGTCACGCTGTTTGATTTGTTTTGCCGAGAAGATACAGAATTAATTTCAACTCACTGTATCGTTTCATATCGCATCGTTCAAAAAAAATATTGTGGTTGAATCGTATCGACAATCCCAAATACCAAATCGAGTCATTGTTAAAACGAATTGTTCCAACCCTAAAATAAAAATAAAAATGAATATATATATGTATGTATATGTGTGTGTGTGTGTGTGTGTGTGTGTGTGTGTGTGTGTGTGTGTGTGTGTGTGTGGGAAAAATCACAAGACTACTTCATCTCTACAGAACTGTTTCATGAGGGGTTCCCTCAATCGTCAGGGGATTTTTTTTTTAATATATATATAAATATATATATATATGTATATATATATATACACACACACACACACACACATATATTCTATATTCTAATCGAGTCACTGTTAAAACAAGTCGTTCCAACCCTAAAATAAAACAATAGAATATATGTGTGATGACAATAACTCGATTAGAATAAAAAATATATAAAATAAAAAATAGAATATGTGTGTGTGTGTTCGTATATATATATATATATATATATATATATGATCCATTTTTTTATTTTATAAAATGAAAAAATTGAAAACGTTTGCATATATATATATATATATATATATATATACACACACACATATATTCAATTATTTTATTTTAGGGTTAAAACGATTCGTTTTAACAATGACTCGATTCGGTATTTGTGATTGCCGATACGATTTAACCACAATATTTTTTTTTCTTTAGAACGATGCAATATGAAGCGATACAGTGAGTGGAAATCGGTTCAGTAACTTTGTGTGTGTTTGTGTGTACAGGCCAAAAGTTTGGACACACCTTCTCATCCAATGTGTTTTCTTTATTTTCATTACTATTTACATAGTAGATTGTCGCTGGAGGCATCAAAACTATGACACCTGTGAAGTGAAAACCATTTTAGGTGTCTACCTCTTGAAGCTCATCGAGAAAATGCTAAGAGTGTGCAAAACACTAATCAAAGCAAAGGGTGGTTATTTTGAAGAAAGTAGAAAATAAAACATGTTTCCAGTTATTTCACCTTTTTTTGTTACGTACATTACTCTACCTGTGTTCGTTCATAGTTTTGATGACTTCAGTGACAATCTGCAATGTAAACAGTCATGAAAATATAGAAAACCCATTGATTTAGAAGGCGTGTCCAAACTTTTGGCCTGTGCTGTGTGTGTATACTGTATATACAGACACACACAGTCAAGCCCAAAATTATCCACACCTCTGTCAAATTTTGACGTTAAGTTACTTTTATTGAACCAGCAAGTTTTGTCTTGACTGGAAATAACACAGGCAGAAGATAAAACTATTTACAAAACACATCATTGTGGGGAAAACATGTTTCACAGGTTTTATTTACATTTGAAGAAAAAGTGGCATGTCTAAAATGATTCATACTTTTAGCAAACTGTCAGAGTCCATGGGAAAACTCAAAAGTTCTATACCATTCCAAATAGTCCAAGCTGTTGTAAAGCATCCTAATTACCCTGATTCATTGGAAATAGCTGTTTTCATCAAGTCAACAGGTGAAAAACAGCAGCTCTCTGCAGTTGGTTTGTGGAAAGTCATGGCTTGGACAAAATAACTCACTGGGGACCTATGAGTGCTCACAAGTCCGGAAAGGGCATATCTAAATGTTTTCATCTTCCAATGGCTACAGTGCAAAGTATTATTTAAAATACAAGACGTTTTTACACTGTAGAAAATATCAGAGGACGTGGTCGGAAGCCAAAAGTGACACATGTGCTGGCCAGGTGGATAGGCGAGAAGAGTGAAAAAGATCACCACCAAGGCCATCCTGGTAGTTCTGGGCTCTACTGGCAGACAGTCCAAGGAACACTGCACAATGCTGGGTTCCATTGGTGCAGACAAAAATAGGAAACCCATTCTCCTGTAAAGGCACGTTAGAGCTCATTTGGACCAAGAGAAGATTTCTGGAGACAGAGAGAGGATAGTGCGAGAAGGAGGGGCAGTGATTTACGGTTCGGATAATGATTCCCCTTCTCTTTTCTAAGTGTAAGTCCACAGCAATTCCCTTCTTTTTTTAGGACCCTTATTTGGTAAACAAAATGGACAAAACTTGGGGAATGGCGACCGAGTAATAGCCTGCATAAACAGGATGCGACGTAGAGGGCTCAGCCTCTCCAAAATGGCCACGCCCATCTAGGGTTGGGCGAAATGGCCTTTTATTAATATCTCAATATTTTTGAGCCATGTCACGATACATATACATCGCAATATTTAGCTTTAGCCTTGAATGAACACTTGATGCATATAATCACAGCAGTATGATGATTCTATGTGTCTACATTAAAAAATTCTTGTTTATACTGCATTAATATATGATCATTTTAAACTTTCATGCAGAGAGGGAAATCACAACTAAGTCAATTGACCAAAACTGTATTTATTAAACAGTTATTATGCAGTGGCACAGAAATTCATGTCATTTCAAAACAGAAAGTGCATGATTGTCAGAGACATTTTAAAACAAGCTATTAGTGCACTTTTGCGCATGATGTCACTAAGATGACACATCAAAACAGCACTTATTAAAGTGCACTTTTTGTACAGAACGCCACTACAATAGTTAAAAAGAAATAAAGTGCACTTTTGTGCATATTGTCACACAATATATTTAAAAAAACTCAAATAAAAATGAGCTGCTTAATAGTTCTGTAATAGGTTCCTGCAGACATTATCTCTTTCTGTTGTTGATTTTTTTTTCGTACGGTGTTAATCTGGAAATAGTTGCTTCGGCATTTTGTTGGTGTGTCACCGAACGGAGATGTTGACATGCAGTTTCAAGCACTCTTCATTCTCTAGTGGGTGATTTTTCAAATGATGCTACAAATTAGCAGTGCTACTACTTTTTGTAGCAATGCTTTTGCCGCATAAATGTTCAACATATTCCCGATTGAAGCCAAACCACTGCCATACGATGCACCCCGTGCTATTTTTCTTTGGAATTAGTTCTTACCCCATTTGTTGCCAGATTTGCACCTTCTCTCTAACGTATTACCACTTACAACGCACCGTTAGCATCTCAGCTAAGGTTACCCATCTAGCTACCTGTTTGCTCGGGGAGGGCGTGTGACGTTGCACGCGTGACGTATAGAGAAGGTGCGCTTGTTTAATTCTTAGTGAGAAGGAGAGACAAGAAAGAGTGGGAAACGCATGCAGTGTAATGCCCGCAGCTAAAAGCAACTGTGTGAGAACATATACTCGAATATCACGATATAGTCATTTTCTATATCGCACAGACACAAACCCGCGATATATCGAGTATGTCGATATATCGCCCAGCCCTACGCCCATGTCTACTGTACTGCACAGGAAGTCATGTCCTCAGCGCCCTTAGGCTTCCAGCGGCACACACAATTAATGAATGAAAGACGTGTTTGTACCCTAAGACAGTGGTTCTCAAATGGGGGTACTTGAAGGTATGCCAAGGGGTACGTGAGATTTTTTTAAAATATTCTAAAAATATCAACAATTCAAAATTCCTTTATAAATATATTTATTGAATAATACTTCAACAAAATATGAATGTAAGTTCATAAACTGTGAAAAGAAATGCAACAATGCAATATTCAGTGTTGACAGCTAGATTTTTTTGTGGAAATGTTCCATAAATATTGTTGTTAAAGATTTCTTTTTTTGTAAAGAAATTTTTAGAATTAAGTTCATGGATCTCTATTACAATCCCCAGAGTGCACTTTAAGTTGATGATTACTTCTATGTGTAGAAATCATTACTTATAATTGAATCACTTGTTTATTTTTCTACAAGTTTTACTCTGGTTAGGGGGTACTTGAATTAAAAACAATTTCACAGGGGGTACATCACTAAAAACAGGTTGAGAACCACTGCCCTAAGACATGGTTTGCACACGGTGACACTTTTGGCTCCATTTAAAAGGTCATACATCTAAAAGTTCCCTAACAAATCGAGGTTCCACTTTACAGCAATCTTTTTGATGAATTTTATTTTATAGCACTGTTTATTTTTTCTGTTCCTTTATTTGCTTTGAAAATCCAACACAGATGTCACACAATCCGTCATTTCTGAGACATGGAAAGAGGTAGGATTAACAATGCTCTGCTTTTTCCTATCACGATGTCATGTCGGTTCAGCATGTCCCCAAGAAAATAAACCATTACCAAACCTAACAATTACAGGGACGTAAATAAGCTTGCTAATGTCTTGGAATGTATAGTGTCTTCTGGGATATGTTGTGGTTGTGTATGATCGCTGCGTTTTGTGGCCTCCTTGTATAGCCTCCAATATTTCTAACCTCCAATATAGTCGGAATGCTACCACCACCACTTTCTGTACATTCAAGTCTCTTTTTCTGCAGGAATGCTGCCATCACTGGGTAGCTATGGTCCATTGAGTTGAGACAGAGGCCTCAACAGTCATGTGCTTTTGGAACATTCACACCTCTACACATACACGTAAAGACAGGCGTCCATGTATGGAGGGCGTTGATCGCTTTAAGACAGATGTTGGGAATTGGGTCGTTGCCATCCATCCCTTGACTTTCAGCTCCTTATTTAGATTGAATTCACCAGTGGTTCCTGCCTTCAATTGAGGGTAGACAGTGCTGAGTTGGTCTTATTTCTCAGACCAAAGTGAAAGATTGCCGCTATTTCCACAAATTGATCAGTGTGCCTCAGCAGGTCTGAATTTAAATCTTTGTGGTTTTTGCCTTCTTCCCTTCAATGGCCGTTTAATTCCATTCACCCAACCATTATCCACTTTGCCTCCTAAACCAGTAATGATAGCGAAGGGGCACATTTTCATTTACTGTGTGTTCTGTTTTTCAGGCAAAATGGCCAACCCGGTCCTTATTACAATACCAGAGGTCGGGGCCACTCTCAAAAGTAAGTCACTTCCTTTTATGTCAGTGTCATTCAAACATTTTTAATCCTTGTGTACAAAAGTTCTATATCAAGTCACACATGAGCATATTACATTTTTATTATACAGACTTTGTCAAGTAAAATAACACTAACCTGCTCAGTGGCCTTGTGGTTAAAGTGTCCGCGCTGAGATCGGTAGGTCGGGAATTCACACCCCAGCCGAGTCGTACCAAAGACTACTAAAATGGGACCCATTACCTCCCACCCATTTTGTCACTCAGCATCAAGGGTTGGAATTGGGGGTTAAATCACCAAAAATTATTTCTGAGTGCATCCACCGCTGCTGCTCACTGCTCCCCTCACCTCCCAGGGAGTGAACAAGGGGATGGGTCAAATACAGAGGACACATTTCGCCACACCTAGAGTGTGTGGGACAATCATTGGTACTTTAACTTTAACCTAAGGCACAATGCAAAGGAAAATCAACTTTGATTTACTTCAAAGTAGTCCGTGTACAGCTTGTATTACATGTTGCTTTAAAGATTCACTATCCATTAGGGGTGCTCCAGAAATAGATTCACATCAGAATCATGATCCCTAACTTTGAAAAATCAATCAAAATAAGGATAAAAACATTTAAAAGAAGTTATTACATACTGGCTGCGTCATGTCAGCAGCCAAGAAGAACTTCTTAAACCTGTAACCTGTTTAAAAAATGTTTTATTATCACTTTTAGACTTGAACTTAACTTCATTGGTTTTGTGACAGAGCTCCTAATTCAAAACACTTGTATCTGAAATGGTCTTCCATTTAAAAAAAAAGAAAATGGATTTGATAGTATTTTGATTGGTGGTAGGCCCTCCCCAATATAGCGCAATTGTAAAATGTAACATGCCCTTTAAAAAGAAAAAAGATAGCTAGATAAGTAGTATTTAGATAATACTGTATAAAAACAATACGATAGAAAGTATTACTAACAACTACAGTAGTTTTATGAAGTAATAATTTTGTACCATTACATTGGAGAACGGACTTCTTCAGCAGCGATTCTCTAAGTTTTTTCACCAAGTACCACCTCAGAAAACGCTTGGCTCTCCAAGTACCACCATAATGACCAATAATAAGTCACAATAGAATAGTAGGCCTAAGTATTTATTAAAAACAAGGCAGAGGTTTTATTTAGCAAGTATATGTAATATTTTGGCCATTGTAATATTACATATATTGTATTTCCTTGGATAGCCGCTGGGCATGTAATATGCGCCTGCCTTAAATTACTGCCGGGTCAAACTCGCTCCCCAAATTTATTACCGCATGCTTACTTTTACCGCCGGGTCAAATTTGTGACGTCACGAGTGACGCTTCCCCTGTTGTCATTTTCAAAATGGCGGAGGAGTTTTTTTTTACTTTTACTATGTGTAAACCAGGGGTCTTGTTCCACAGGTATACAGATCACACTGATGGTTGTGATATAAAACAACTTTAACACTCTTACTAATATGTGCCACACTCTGTGAACCCACACCAAACACATTTCGGGAGCACATCGGCTCTGTAACACATTATAAACACAACATAAGAATTACCCACAATGCCATGCATCCATGACTCTTGGCTATATCAAACACCTCACTAGCACCAAACCCCCCCTCTCCATGCGTTGGTTGAGGTGGGCGCGTGTATAATATAGCAAAGAGTCATGGATGGATAGCATTGTGGGTAATTCTTATGTTGCGTTTATAATGTGTTACAGAGCCATGTTCTCCAGAAATGTGTTTGGTATGGGTTCACAGAGTGTGGCATATATTAGTAAGAGTGTTAAAGTTGTTTATATCACAACCATCAGTGTAAAAGGTATGGCTGTTGACCAAGTATGCATTGCAATCTCGTATGAGAAGCAGCAAAATGCATGCGTCCGGCCGGCACGCAGATAGCGATGTGTAAAGGCGGTCGCGATGACATGTTGTAGAGCAGTGGTCGCCAACCACCGGGCCGCAGCTGCAGAATAATTTTTTATTATTATTTTGTTTTTTAATCACACAATTTTTTACTGCATGCTATTGGTAAGCGCAAGGGTAAGAAGAGGTTTTAAATTTATTAGCGCCTGCTTACTTTTACCGCGTGCCTTGAATAAGCGCAGGAGTGAGAAGAGGTTTTAAATTAATTAGCGCCCTGGCGGCTATTAAAGGAAATACGGTAGTTGAACAGTAACATTGTGTTTGAATATTTAAAAATAAAACACTTTGGTGTACCACTAATGGCAGAGCCGTGTATAGAGAGAGTATGGCGAACTCTGTTGCAAGGGTTGTAGCAAACATGACGCCCTATAGTCACGTGAGGGCCTTCCGACCAATCAGGGAATTGCCAGAGAATCTCCTAAATCAATACAGGGCGCCATGTTTGCTACCGACTTTGAAACAGAGTTGGCCATACTCTCTGTATACACGGCTCTAACTAGTAGTTCCTATCATCAAATTTTGTTTCATCTGATATCACATGGACAAAGATAAGACCTTCTGTAGGAAAGTTCTGTGGTCAAATTAAACAAAAATTGAGCTGTTCGGCTACAAATCCCAGCAATATGTTTGGAGGAGAAAAGGTGAGGCTTTTAACCCCAGGAACACCAGCCTACCGTCAAGCATAGTGGTGGTGGTATTATGCTCTGGGCCTGTTTTGCTGCGAATGGAACTGGTGCTTTACAGAGAGTAAATGGGACAATGAAAAGGAGAATTAACTCCAAATTCTTCAGGACTACCTAAAATCATCAGCCCGGAGGTTGGGTCTTGGGCGCAGTTGGGTGTTCCAACAGGACAATGACCCCAAACACACGTCAAAAGTGGTAAAGGAATGGCTAAATCAGACTAGACTTAAGGTTTTAGAATGGTCTTCCCATAGTCCTTACTTAAATGTCTGGACAATGCTGAAGAAACAAGTCTATGTCAGAAAACCAACAAATTTAGCTGAACTGCACCAATTTTGTCAAGAGAAGTGGTCAAAAATTCAACCAGAAGCTTGCCAGAAGCTTGTGGATGGCTACCAACAGCGCTTTACTGCAATGAAACTTGCCAAAGGACATGCAACCAAATAATAACATTGCTGTATGTATACTTTTGACCCAGCAGATTTGGTCACCTTTTCAGTAGACCCATAATAAATTCATAAAAGAACCAAACTTCATGAATTTTTTTTGTGACGAACAAGTATGTGCTCCAATCACTCTATCTAAAAAAAATAAGAGTTGTAGAAATGATTGGAAACTCAAGACAACCACGACATTGTCCTTCAACAGTGCAATTATATGTGACGACTCACCAGCTTTTCGCACTTCGGCACTTAAACAAACTGTATTGATCCACAACGGAAATTGTTCCACACAGTAAACTAAAGTTAAAGTACCAATGACTGACACACACACACACACACACACACACACACACACACAGAGAGGGAGAAAATCAATCACCTAGTAGACGTTGCCTTACAGTCTCTACTGCATCCTGGGTTGTCATAGGGAGGTGACGTTAAATGAAACCAATGTTGTCCAGTTTTAGGTCTCTGATCTTCGCCACAAAGTCCATGGAACATTGGACATCGTAGCACAAAGGTGCTAAGATGGTGGCCACATACTTAGCAATTCTATATGTCAGAGTTTTTCTCACCACAATAAGGCAGAACCATCCTTGCCCAGGCACACCCTCCTGTTGTTGGAGTGTAAATACTTGGGGTGTTTGCACCAGCCGCTAGCCTAGATCTAACCAATCCGTCCATAAGACTAGATCTGAGCAATGTAGGTCTAAAAGCATGAACTGACGAGGCCTATTGGATCAGACGCGAAACATCTTCTCGTCCAGTTGCGATCGATTAAATGCCCTGAGTATATAGATTTAACTTTTTCCAAACTGTTGCCAAGTTTAGGGTAAATACATAATGTGCTTTTAAGTACAATATATTTTTTTTAATATCGGGTACAACATTCTAACAATGAAATTGCATTCATGTCAAAATATTGGGGTCTTTTTAAAAGTTACCGTATTTTGTTGAATTGCCGCCGGGGCGCTAATTAATTTAAAACCTCTTCTCACTCCTGCGCTTACCAAAGGCATGTGGTAAAAGTAAGCAGGCGCTAATAAATTTAAACCTCTCCTCACTCCTGCACTTACCAAAGGCATGCAGTAAAAATTTGAGTGTGATGTAAGCTTGGACCTTAAATCCTACTGAATAGCTCTTAATCTTCTTCTCTTTATACAATTTCAAATTACCTCCTCCATTTTGAAAATGATGACTGGGGATGTGTCACTCGTGATGTCACAAGTTTGACCAGGCGGTAATACTAAGCATGCGCTAATTATTTTGCGAAGTGATTCAAGGCAGGCGCATACTATATGCCCTGCGGCAATTCAAAGAAATACGGTAATTTAAATTATGCAAGCAAATAATTTACTGCAATCATCACGATTAATCAAAATTCAAAATGAATGGTTTGACAGGACGCATTTAAACTATATCTTGCCTTATTTTCATGTCGTGGTTCCCTTTCAGTCAAAAGGATCGTAGTCATCACAGGCCCTCCAAGAACGAGTCTGAGCGTTTTTCCGGAAAGAGGAAAGGCCCTCCACCTGCCAAGAAGACCTGCTCCTCTGAGTCGGACAAAGGCTCTGCCCAGCCTCCAAAGAGTAAGCATTTTTGTGGCTAATGAACAGCTGAGGTGATGGAATGAAAACAAATGCAACATCATGGTACGAACACAATCCAATTCCATTTTGTGTGCTTTCAAAGCTTTTCTTCCCAAATTAATTAATGTCAAGTGAATTAAGTTGTTTTAGGGTCAAACTGTTGCCAGCATGAAACATTTATCTATACAGGAAATGTTTTAAAAGACTTAGACTTAGACAAACTTTAATGATCTTCAAAGGAAATTGTTCCAAACAGTAGCTCAGTTACAATAATGGAAAGTGTAAGGATGGAAAGGACAATGCAGGAATGAATAGACTAAATATAGTGATATAAAATATAACAAATATACGTAACATTTACATAATATGTGTACAGTATATTGTATATACTGATATATTATGTCTATATCATATTTTCGCCGGCTACATCCAGCGCCCTTTGACGCAGCGGAGTATAGTACCAGCGGGGACCGTCAACAAAGACACGTAAGCAGTGTGATCGGAAGCAGAAGTGGGGATGCCGAGCGGGGCTAGCAACAAAGCAAAAGGCTAATCCCCACAGAACGCCGCTTCCTTCCATCCTGCTTTCAAACGTCCGCTCCCTGGAGAACAAACTGGACTACCTGAAGCTGGATTTAAATAGAATACGCAAGCCTGCTAGTCTGGGTGAGGAGTCAGTTAAATTAGAACTAGTCAGCGGCAGGTCTGATAATCCCTGCACACATAGCAATTTTCTTAGAATAATTCACAACTCACATAATGTTTTTTCTGTTGGACATGCGTTCTACTGAAGTGGCAAATTATGATGCGTTCAGTTTATCACAGCACCAAGCAAACAATCTGAAAATTCCCGTCATATCAATTACTAGATATGGTCGTAATTATTTTAAGTGCACTACGCATAATAAACGCAACATTATTAATATTGCTACTACGGATAGTTTGATCAAAAACTCCTTAAAACAGCCCACTACCTATAATATGGGCTTTTTAAACATAAGATCATTGTCTCGCAAAACGTTATTAGTTAATGAGGTCATTAGAGACAACAATCTTAATGTCATCGGTCTCAGCGAAACCTGGCTTAAACCAGACGACTTTTTTGCGCTAAATGAGGCATCTCCTCCTAACTACGAATGCGCATATTGCCCGTCCCCTTAAAACGGGTGGGGGGGGGGGGTCGCACTAATATACAACGAAAACTTTAACCTTAGTCCTAACCTAAATAATAAATATAAATCATTCGAGGTGCCTACTATGAGGTCTGTCACACCGCTGCCTCTATACCTGGCTGTTATCTACCGCCCCCCAGGGCCCTATTCGGATTTTATCAGTGAATTCTCAGAGTTCGTTGCTGATGTAGTGACGCACGCCGATAATATAATTAGAATGGGGGACTTTAATATCCATATGAATACCCTATCGGACCCACCGTGCGTGGGGCTCCAGACTATAATTGATAGCTGTGGTCTTACTCAAATAATAAATGAACCCACACGTCGCAACAGTTTTACGATAGACCTACTGCAGGGGTCAGCAACCTTTTCCACTAAAAGAACCATTTTGACCCATTTCACAAAATAAAGAAAATAATGGGAGCCACAAGACTCTTGACATTTATAATGAAATAACACTGTATACAGATTTTTTTTTTGCTTTGTGCTATGTGTAAACCAGGGGTCTCAGACACGCGGCCCGCAATTAAATATGAAGATTTTATGTTAGTGACGTATATGTTTTTTTCCATCTTTATTATGCATTTTCGGCCGGTGCGACGTATACTCCGGAGCGACTTGTAATCCGAAAAATACGGTAGTTGTTTGTGTTATTTCAACACCTTATGGAATATTAAGGACACACATGAATGCGTTATCCTCACATCTCACTGCCAACGAAGCATAAATCATTATGATGCTTATCACCTAACTGTCCAGTAAAATGAAACCTTCCCATGAAGGCATCTGTTTCCACAGGTGGCGTGTAATGCTAGTTGGTCACATGTTAATTTATTATCGGCACAACCATCACATGCACTTTCATAGTTTGGGGATGGGGGTAAAAAAAAAAAAAGATAACCTTGGTTTATTTGGGTCCTTCGGCTTCACATCCTGACCTCCTCAGCGAGGGAGTAGATTGCCTTGAGGCTCAACCATGTCCTCAGGATCACGTTGGATTCCTCATTTCACATGCTCGCTTCAGGACTTTTACGTCCACCCAAGGAAAAAGAAGGCCCGGGTTTACAAGAGATGTTTTCAATTCATTCGACAAGGTGGAGATCATTAGAGCGAGCGCGAATCGTAATGGCTTTTGCTTTGATTTTTTCCAAAGCTGCACAAGCGTATTTATGTGCTGAAAATGTCGTTCTTTGTTGCTCCAACCTTTTGAAGATGCAATAAACCTGAGAAAAAAACTGTTGTACCGCCCACTTCCATCTGGAACACTAATTAGGCCAGGGGAGCATGCTGAAGTGGGGTTGTGGGGTTTTGGTGTGCATTATCTCAGTGTCTATAAACATATAGAACTATCTTCTTTTTTATTTTTTATTTTTTTTTTACAAACATTCAATTTTAGGTGATTAAACTGCTGGATAAACTTAAGATGTGCAAGGTTTATAGTCAGCGATCATTATCACCTGTAACATGTTGATCCAGGAAATGCAACAGTAAAAATCCATGCAACTCTTTTAGAGACTGTTTAATTAAGACTGTGTTCACACTTGTGGTTCGGTACTCAAGTCGGGGCCATAAACTGAAAAGTAAACTGAAACTGAAAGTCTTTGCAGTAAACGTATACATAAAGTAAGGAGTCGATTGAACAGCTTTCATGACTGAGGGTCATCCCAACCAAAAGTGTTTTGAGATAAGACCTGTCTCTAATTGATATGCTTTACTTGGTAATAATCTCTCAAGCTCGGGTATATATGATTGCGTTCACACTTGACCAAACCAAGAGTTGCCGTTTCTCCCTCAAGCCGACATGACAAGCATGAACGTACCCAATATTTGGTTGGTACTTGATCCACTGCCTGTTTTGCCTTACATTTTGTCTTACTATTTCTTTTGATCCACTGCCTGTTTCGCCTTAAATTTTGTCGTACTATTTCTTTTTCGTTCAATAGATGAAACCCTGACTGTAACAGTGCCCACTCCGAGCAGCCCCGTGGAGGAAACTCCTCAAACGGCTTCATTGTCAATGGTAAGGATCTAGTTAATTTCAGACCAGATTATGGTACACCACGTTTGCACTTGCGCAATTCAACATGTCCGAAAAAGACTAGGAGGAAGTAGTTTTTTATTCTAACACATTCTCTGTGTCTCAGCAGTTACTGATATTTCTAATGTGCACTAAGTGTTTTTCTAATGGAGAAGAAAGGATTAAGAATATGTAATAGTGATTATGGCTGGGCGATATATCGATATACTCTATATATCGCGGGTTTGTCTTTGTGCGATATAGAAAATGACTATATCGTGATATTCGAGTATACATTCTCACGCAGTTGCTTTTAGCTGCTGGCATTACACTACAGGCTCTTCCCACTCTTTCTTGTCTCTCCTTCTCACAGAGAGCAAGCGCACCTTCTTACACACGTCACATACTGTCACGTCATACGTCACATACTTATACCCGGAGCAGAGAGATAGCATGGGTAATGTTAGCTGTGGTGCGGGTGGTAATACGAGAGAAAGAAGGTGCGAATCTGGTAACAGATGGAGGAAGAATTAATGCCCAAGAAAAACAGCAGGGGGTCCATCGTCTGGGGGTGGTTTGACTTCAAGTGGGAATATGTCGAACAGAGAACCGTAATTTATTAAGTGTTGGGCAAAAGCATTGCTACCAAAAGTAGCATTACTGCTAATATGTAGCATCATTTGAAAAGTCACCTGCTAAAGAATGAAGAGTGCTTACTCCGCATATCAACATCTCTATTCGGTGCCACACCCACAAAATGCCGAGGCAAACATTTCCAGATCAACACCGTATGAAACAACAACAAAAGGAGATAATGTCCGCAGGAACCTACCACATAGCAAAAGACGAATACTATTTTATTTCCTATTATGCAGCTCATTTTTATTTGACACTTATTTAAATATCTTGTGAGACATGCACAAAAGTGCACTTTATTTGTTTTAAATTACTGTAGTGGTATTCTGTACAAAAAGTGCACTTTTTTAGTGTTGTTTTGATATGTCATCTTAGTGACATCATACATAAAAGTGCACTAATAGCTTGTTTTAAAATTTCTCTGACAATCTTGCAATTTCTGTTATGAAATGACATGAACATTTTTGCCATTGCTTAATAACTGTTTAATAAATACACTTTTGGTCAATGGACTTAGTTGTGATTTTCCTCTCTGCATGAAAGTTTAAAATGAACATGTATTAATGCAGTACGAACAAGAATGTTTCAATGTAGACACAGAATCATCATACTGCGGTGATTATATGTATCAAATGTTAATTCAAGGCTAAGGCAAAATATCGAGATATATATCATGTACCGCGATATGGCCTAAAATTATCGAAATATTAAAAAAAGGCCATCGCCAAGCCCTAATAGTGATGTTAATAGACTCTGTAGAGTGCTTATTCGGTAGTTAAAAATAAGGAACTGACATGAGCATTGTATGGTCTTTGTATACTAAAATAGTATTCAAGTGTTTTAGATGCGTTTGTGTCATCTCTGCTGTCGACATGTGGCTCGCGTAAACAGGCGCTCGTACCAAAACAAGAACTCAACACTACTTCAAGAGCAAAGTTGTGTCTTATTTGAAAGCGCTTTGAAATCAGAACCAGTTTGTGAACCTGGTGACCTCGCTGTTGACTCTTGACCTTTTTGCTCTCCCAATAGGAACAACCCTCTGACTCCGGCGCAGACGTGGAGGAGAAGGTGGTGGTAGAGGTGGCCCCTCCCAGCGCAGAGGCCAAGACGACTCAAGATGAAGTCGTAATGGCCCGACGATCTGAAGCCATTAAAGCCAAGGCACTGGATATTAAAAAGGTAATTAGGATGAAAAGGCAGGTCTTAAATTAAATTGCTGGGTTGCATCCACGTTACCTAGAACCTGCCTTACTTCTGGTTGTGGGGGGCAAACATCTCAATATGGCCACCGTTCTGTTTTCATCGGCTGCGCAGATGTCTGGGTTTAGCAAAGGATTAGAGGCAACTATACAAGCTTGAGATATTGAAGAACTGGAGTATATCCATACACTTGTTAGGAAAATAATTTTTCTTGAGATCAAAATAATTTTCCAACATCATGTGGGTGGACATTTCCAACTATTTAGTGGCCTACACTTTGTTGTAAACTGGCAAGGAGTTATAGATGTACAAAAGTATGGAGGCACATAGTTTATTTCGAATTAGGTATCATGCATTAAAAGACAATATTCAACTATATAATAGTAAGTTAATAAACCTCAAAGACTGCATGTCCCATATCAATGACATACAATGTCTAACTAGGCTGTCACGCCAAATTTCTTCTCCCTGCAAACGCCCCCCCCATTTACTTCCTGGGTCATGATTAAAACAGACGTTTTGTTAACGCTATATTATAAAAATATAACCCTATATTATAAAAATACAGACGTTTTATTAACGCTATATTATAAAAAAATTTAAAAAACAATTTACAAACACAAGCTATGGGATGACATAAGAGGAAACGTGACCCCAGAAGTAAATGCGTCATCCCATAGCTTGTGTTTGTAAATTGTTTTTTAATTTTCTTAATAATATAGCGTTAACAAAACGTCTGTATTTTTATAATATAGCGTTATAATTTTATAATATAGCGTTAACAAATGTCTGTATTAATTATGACCCCGGAAGTAAATGGGGGGGAAGGTTTTTGTAGGGGGGAAGAAATTTGGCTTGACAAGGCCTCATTATTATAATTATTATAGTTGCTATTTCCATCCATCCATCCATTTTCTACCGCTTATTCCCTTTCGGGGTCGCGGGGGGCGCTGGCGCCTATCTCAGCTACAATCGGGCGGAAGGCAGGGTACACCCTGGACAAGTCGCCACCTCATCGCAGGGCCAACACGCTAAATTAAAAAAACGAAGCAATTTACATGTAAAGTGTGACACTGAAATATCCAAGTACAGTATTTTTTAATCTAATAGGATAAACATATTTACATATGAACTGAAAAATGTATAATTTCACCAAATTATACTTTTATATAATAAGCAGTGTTTCTCCCAGAAAATGTGTTAGTTAAGGTGGTGTCTCTCCGGCGGACAGACCGGGGAAGGGAATGGGTGGGTGTAAGGGTCGATGGAACTCGGCCTGTCGCCATCACCTCTCCACCTTGTCGCTGCCACCACAGCCTGGGGGGCAATAGACTACAGACTGCGGTGACGTAGGCCGGCTTCGTCGCGTGAAGAAGCCTACAACTTTTGGTTGTTTTTTCCGCTCCATTTGCTGAATGGCAATATACAATATATAACTCGATATTTTTTCCGTAAAGTAAAAACATAACAGTCCTAGTTACCTGAGATACTAAAATAATGACCTACAAAGTCAAATTAATGAGTTACTGTGAGTAAGCGTTTGAAAAAAAAAAAAGTTAAAAGTGGAGCCACATGCTGACATATGCTCAACTCCATTCATCCATCCATCCATTTTCTACCGCTTGTCCCTTTTGGGGTCTCTCCTTAATTTATTACAGCATTTGGGAAGCCTGTAGTTGATTTTTACTATGTAAATGTTATATTTTTATCAACATGTGATAGCCGGGACCCTGTCATTCAAAACTAGACTGCTACATTACTAATGATTAATATAACTATAGCTGGAAAAAATAGTACAATAGCAATAGGAGAGACTATTCATCCCTGAACACTATGGAGTTCATGTAGGCTTTATGATGCAGTTACATTATTATATCAACTCTCAGAGACAGAAACTCTTCATTTATCATAATGTCCTTTTTTGCTGCTTGAACACAGGTCAATCAACACAAAAAAGGTCAAGTGAAATAACTTAGTTTTTAACTGTAAGTCAATAATGCTTGTCTTTCTCAGACAGACAGGGCTTTGCTGTCCGTAACACACGCGCACACACACCGCACAGTGAGCTAACGTTACGCTAAATGCTAACTAGCCTTCATCTCAAAGACTGCGAGTAAGCTGAGCTGCCGCTTGTTTCTAGAACGTCAATGGGCTCATAGTGATGTTACTAGTAGTTGACTGGGAGGTGTTTATTATCATTTGGGGAGAGTCCGCTGCCTTGCCTGCTAAAAACACCTTTCTGCTCGCTCCACGTTACATGCGCTCTGAACACGCACTGCTGATTTGGCTGTCACCGGTCTGCGTGTAACCAATAAGATGGTTCTGTGGCTGGGTGCTGCAGAAACATACTGACAGAGGCAGACGCAGAACTAAGCAGAGTAACTTGTTAAGATTTTTTATTTTTTTTAAAGACTTTAGTTTAGGCGGGGGCTCTTGGTCGTTAAGGTGGCCGCCTTAACAACAAAGCACTGCGGGAAACCCTGATATGTGTCAATTAAACTGTAGTCCTTAATCTGCATGTGCAGGTTCGCCACAATAAGTAGCTCATTTCTCTAGCAGCCAGACACTATTTACTAAACACACACAGCTGTCATTCTAACTATTATCCTGCCAGAACATCAATTAGATATCACCCATGCTTAAAAGCCATTCATTTTTTAAACACAGTGCATCCGTAAAGTATTCACAGTGCTTCACTTTTTTTCACATTTTGTTATTTTACAGCCTTATTCCAAAATGGAATACCCCATAGTAACAATGTGAGAAGTGGTTTTGTAATGTTTTGTTAAATTTTACAAATCCATTCATCCATTTTCTAACGCTTGTCTCTACAAATCTGTTACAAAAAAAATATCACATGTACCTCAGTATTCACAGCCTTTGCTCAATGCTTTGTTGATGCACCTCTGGCAGCAATTACAGCCTTAAGTCTTTTTTTAAACGATGCCACAAGCTTGACACACCTATCTTTGGGCAGTTTGGCCCTTTTCTCTTTGCCTATCTGTCTTTGCAATACCTCCTAATCTCCCTGGTTTTCATCCAGGATGTTTCTGTACAATGTTGCATTCATCTTTCCTTCTATCCTGACTAGTCTCCCAGTTCCTGCTGCGAAAAAAAATAAGCTGCCACCCCCATGCTTCACTGTAGGAATGGTATTGGCCTGGTGATGAGCGGTGCCTGGTTACCTCCAATAATGATGCCTGGTATTCACGCCAAAGACTTCAAGCTTTCTTTCTTCAGACCAAAAAATTTAGTTTCTCATGGTCTGAGAGTGTCTCTGGTGCATTTTGGAAAACTTTTTGCTAAGAAATGGCTTCCTTCTGGCCACCCATACAGGCCTGATTGGTGGAGTATCCTTCTGGAAGGTTCTCCTCTCTCCACTGAGGAAGGCTGTAGCTCTGACAGAGTGACCATCAGGTTCTTGGTCACCTCCCTCACTAGACTAAAGACCTGTCCCCACAAAACCTTTCTTAAGTGGAAACAGTGAAGCTTTTCACCGAAGCCACCTCAGTGGCCGAGAATGATGACGTCGATGACTGCAAGTATTCGAGGAGAAGCTGTAGAATGAGTCGAGTTTCAGTTGATGAAGAATCTTTAGAACTCCCAATCAGCATTCTCTTGATATTTCAGTAGTAATTCCAACTTGTGGTCTGTCCAAACAAAAGTCCCTTTCTGTGCGTGCATCTGCCATTATCACTTTTTTGTTATGATTCTGAGAGAATAGAACTTCATGCGCGTGCAGTTTGTTCTACTATAGTTTTGGTGGTTCCTTACAGCGCCACTTATGGCAAGACACTGTATTACATCATATTCACCCAGGAAACATTTCCGCCTGGATGTGACTCACTATTGGCAGGACACTTGGGGAAGCATTGATTTTTTAAACCCAAAACAAAAATTTAACAAGCGTTTCTGTGGGGATATGCCTTAAGATGAATGCAGCAATGCACAGAGACATACTGGATGAAAACCAACGCTTCCCATCCAACCTGATGGATCTTGAGAGGCGCTGCAAAGAGGATTGTGCGAAACTACTAAAACATAGGTCTGCCAAGCTCGTATTCAAAAATACTTGAGACTGTAATTGCTTGTGTAAGTATCGAGAAAAGGCTGTAAAAACTTGAGTACATAAAAAAAAACATTTTCACTTTGTCATTATGGGATATTGTCTGTAGAATTTGGAGGACAAAAATGTATTTATTTCATTTTGAAATAAGGCTGTAACATAACAAAATGTGAAGCTTTCCAGATTATCATAGAGTACATAAAACAAAAAAGTACAATACAAAGGGCATTATCACATAATATTAAAACACTGTTTGTGCATATTCAATAAAAGGCATCTTGGGGACGGCGTGGTGCGGTTGGGAGATTGGCCATGCCAGCAATCTGAGGGTTCCTGGTTCGATCCCCCCCTTCTGCCACCTTCGTCACGTCCGTTGTGTTCTTGAGCAAGACACTTCACCCATGTTTCTGATGGGTCGTGGTTAGGGCCTTGTATGGCAGCTCCCGCCATCAGTGTGTGAATTAGGGCTGGGCGATATGGCCTTTTATTATTATCTCGATATTTTTGGGCCATATCGCGATACACGATATAGATCGCGATATCTTGCCTTAGCCTTGAATGAACAATTGATGCATATAATCACAGCAGTATGATTATTATGTGTCTAAATTAAAACATTCTTGTTCATACTGCATTAATATATGCTCATTTTAAACTTTCATGCAGAGAGGGAAATCACAACTAAGTCAATTCAGCAAAACTGTATTTACTAAACAGTTATTAAGCAGTAGCACAATCATTCATGTCATTTCAAAACAGAAAGTGCAAGATTGTCAAATACATTTTAAAACAAGCTCACTTTTGTGCATGATGTCACTAAGATGACATATCAAAACAAAGTACACTTTTGTGCATGATGTCACACAAGATATTTCAATAAGCCGCATAAATGTTCAACATATTCCCGCTTGAAGCCGAAACATCCCGTACTGTTTTTTTTGGGAATTAATTCTTCCTTCATTTGTTACCAGATTGGCACCTTCTCTCTCTCGTATTACCACTCGCAGCGTACTGTTAGCATCTCAGCTAATGTTACCCATGTAGCTACACCTCTGTTCAGGGAGGGCGTGTGACGTTACACGCGTGACATTTATAAGAAGGTGCGCTAGTTTATGTCTGTGAGAAGGAGAGACAAGAAAGAGTGGGAAACGCATGCAGTGTAATGCCCGCAGCTAAAAGCAACTGTGTGAGAACATATACTCGAATATCACGATATAGTAATTTTTTAAATCGCACAGAGACAAACCCACGATATATCGAGTGTATCGATATATCGCCCAGCCCTAGTGTGAATGTGTGTGTGAATGGGTGAATGTGGAAATAGTGTCAAAGCGCTTTGAGTACCTTGAGGGTAGAAAAGCGCTATACAAGTATAACCCATTTACCATTTATAAATAAATAAAAGCAGCAATAAAAAGTGTATATTAATCCTTAAAAAATGTCTACTCATTCTATTAAAGGCACAGATACCAGTGTTTCCATATATACGATTGGTACCTAACAGAACTACACCTAGGATTGGTTATCTGTACAATAAGATAATTTTCGGACCTCTGCTGTATACATATAAACTTAAACATCAGTTTTCTCAGGGTGGTGTGGAAGGTGTTTATCCCAAAATCACAAATTAGCTTGCTGGCACTACTACCCCTGGGCTTTCCGAGCAGGATTCTGAGACAGTCATAAAATATGCAACCTGGAGTTTGTAACACCGCAATCACCGCTAATACTCATACTTGCCAACCCTCCCAAAATTCGGTGCCCCTCCCGAAAGTTAACCATCCCCTACAACCTGTCGTCACGTTTGCTTTTCCTCCATACAAACCTCGTGCCAGCCCAATCACGTAATATATGCGGCTTCTACACACACACACACAAGTGAATGCAAGGCATACTTGATCAACAGCCATACAGGTCACACCGAGGGTGGCCGTATAAACAACTTTAACACTGTTACAAATGTGCACCACACTGTGAACCCACAGAAACAAAAATGACAAAAACATTTTGGGAGAACATTAGCACCGTAACACAACATAAACACAACAGAACAAATACCCAGAAGCCCTTGCAGCACTAACTCTTCCGGGACGCTACCATATACACCCCCTGCTACGAACAAAGATGCCAGGTATCTGGCTTGAACACATCAGATTAGATCAGTGTGTCGCAAACTGAGCAGTAAAATGGCCTGAATGGTTGATTTATTCATTATTTTATATTCAAATTTATTAGCCTGTGGAAAAAGGTAATGTTGATATTTACCTCAGAAGGCTGCAAATAGAAAAGATGCATTCAATTTTTTATTTAAAATGTATTTAATATACCATTGATGTTTTTTGAAAGTTGATTTTGCATTATTGAGTTATAGCAATAATTAACGTTTTATTCATGCACTTTATCTTGCTACTTCAGGGCTTGAATGTTTGATTCATTCATTATTGTTTTTTTATTTTCAAATTTATTTTTAGCCTGTGGAAAAAGTTTATTTTGATATTTACTTAAGAAAAGAGGCATTAAATTTTTATTTAGATTTTATTTGATATGCCATTGATATTTTTTATTTATTATTATTTGAAACTCGATTTTGCATGTCACTATAAAGTTGTATAAGCCTTGCTTGTTGAACATTCAATGCAAAAAATGTTATTAAAAGGTTAATTTGTTCAACCTTGGCCCGCAGCTTTGTTCAGTTTTAAATTTTGATCCACTCTGTATTTGAGTTGGACGCCGCTGAAGTACACCTTCGCTTCATCAGAACAACAGTGAACTTTTCTCACCATATTGGCAAATAGCATATTGGTAATGACTTTAATGACCAAAAAGGGCTGCGATTGATCAGAAGTTGCAGTTTCAAATTAAACAGTACCAAAACAAGTTCACCCCAAACGTGCATAAACATACAGTAGAACATGTTTACGGGTAGAAAGGTAAATCTATTCATGGTGGTCGAAATTCATCCGTGGCAGCCCGCCATGAAGGGATGAATGTATGGGAGACACTACAAGACTTGCACAATGAAAACTAGTCCACAGGTTCTGTGAAGCCCTGCTATTTAGAGCAGGCGTACTTTCGTTCTCCCGCCCCTCCGCACCACGGTACGTACCACTTATCTGTTCCTATTAAAGCGGGGTAGGAATTGGCCTGCGGGACGTCAGGCGGCCCACACACACACACAGTGGTACGTCTCTTGGCATTAGCGCACACATGCTAAACCGGCTGTTTCCCAGCGCTGCTTGGGGTTGGGGGCGCATAGAACACGGGAACATCTGTCCTGGGCTGTACAGATTCGATGGTGGGAAAGCTGGTAAAATAATTATAAATTATTTTAAAGAATCCTTTCAAAACCGGGATGATTTTAGGAGTGATTCTTAGGGAGTTCCCTTCATCGTTTCAATCAGCGCAGATGAACTATTTCCACTACTAGCTCGGCTTTTAATATCACCTAATGTGTACCAGCCCTCGAGTCCTCATTTACTGTAGAATGCTCCCCTATTATGTTGGACCCCCACCTGCATCATTTGAGACTTGCATGTGAGGGCCCTATGTGTAATCTCACTACCAACCTGCCCTCAATTTAATATTTCTGCTCACACTCCTGAGCATGTTCACATATTTGTACCTCCACAAAGATCTGATTTCAAGGTTCCTCCTCCTCCGGGTTAATGTTGCAGCTCTTCTCAGGGACTCCCGACCCGTGTGGCCCCATAGCATCTGGGTTTAAAGATCCTATAAAGAACTTGTTTGGAACACTTTCACACAACATGCAGGTCAAAAAGCAGCCATCCCTTTTTAAATGCAAAGTCATGTGTGCATTAGTATTCTGTTATAAAGGCTGATTATAAGGTCGTTTTTTTTAATTATATGCTTGTTTTCTGTACAAAACCCAAAACCAGTGAAGTTGGCACATTGTGTAAATCGTAAATAAAAACAGAATACAATGATTCGCAAATCCTCAATTGAATAGACTGCAAAGACAAGATATTTAATGTTCAAACATGTTTTGCAAATAATCATTAACTTATAATTTATTGCCAGCAACACGTTGCATAAAAGTTGGCACAGGGGCATTTTTACCACTGTTTTACATGGCATTTCCTTTTAACAACAAACAGTAAACATTTGGGAACTGAGGAGACCAATTTTTGAAGCTTTTCAGGTGGAATTCTTTCCCATTCTTGCTTGATGTACAGCTTAAGTCAGTGGTTCTCAACCTTTTTTAAGTGATGTACCCCCCGTGAACATTTTTTTCAATTCAAGTACCCCCTAATCAGAGCAAAGCATTTTTGGTTGAAAAAAAGAGACATAGAATAGAAAGTACTTTATTGATCCCTGGGGGAAATTCAGCAGTAAATACAAGTAAAATACAGCACTATGTCATCAGTTTCTGATTTATTAAATTGTACAACAGTGCAAAGTATTGCTCATTTGTAGTGGTCTTTCTTGAACTGTTTGGAAAAAAATATATAAAAATAACTAAAAACGTGTTGAAAAATAAATAATTGATTTAATTATAAATAAAGATTTCTACACATAGAAGTAATCATCAACTTAAAGTGCTCTCTTTGGGGATTGTAATAGAGATCTATTTGGATTCATGAACTTAATTCTAAACATTTCTTCACAAAAAAATAAATCTTTAACATCAATATTTATGAAACATGTCCACAAAAAAATCTATCTGTCAACTCTGAATATTGCATTGTTGCATTTTTTTTTTCACAGTTTGTGAACTTACATTCATATTTTGTTGAAGTATTTTTCAATGAATATATTTATAGAATGATTTTTGAATTGTTGCTTTTCTTAGAATATTTAAAAAAAATCTAACGTACCCCTTGGCATACCTTCAAGTACCCCCAGGGGTATGCGTACCCCCATTTGAGAACCACTGGCTTAAGTTGTTCAACAGTCCGGGGTCTCCGTTGTAGTATTTTAGGCTTTTTCAATGGGAGACAGGTCTGGACTACAGGCAGGTGAGTCTAGTACCCTCAGTCTTTTACTAGGAAGCCACGCTGTTGTAATACATGCAGAATGTGGCTTGGCATTGTTATGCTGAAATAAGCAGGGGCGTCAATGATAGCGTTGCTTGGATGACAACATATGTTGCTCCAAAACTTGTATGTACCTTTCAGCATTAATGGTGCCTTCACAGATGTGTACGTTACCCATGCCTTGGGTACTAATACACCCCCATACCATCACAGATGCTGGCTTTTCAACTTTGCGCCTATAACAGTTCAAATGGTTATTTTTCTCTTGGGATGGCTGGGTGGTAACTGGACGTAACATCACGAGCAACAAATGTGCAAAATATGAAAATATTACATTTTACGTCAATTGATACCTGGTTATACGAATGGCATTCGGTCGATGCTTATAAAAGTACCGATTCGACACAGAGCCCGAGATGTCTGTCTGGGTCAGTATTTTGGCAGTATCTTAGATGTATTATCCAGTTATTGACGCCTGTTTTTTTTGTTTGTTTTTTGTGACAGTTGAGAGCATTAAATTGTTATTTAAAACTTTTCCTGTCCTATTAAGCACTGTCAACTTCATGGGTTACAGCGCATGTGGTCGCAGGTGCAGAATAACTATGTCGTTATGTTTTGTGGCGCTGAGAACTGTCATCACAGACTTTAAAGCATCACAGTCGAGGATTATTTTTCTCCTGGCTTGTCTGTAAGCACAAAGCTGGTTGTTGTGCAGAAATAATTACAAGTATTCCGTTCATAGCTGTAATAACAAACTGTATCCTACCATTAGATTCGATTCTGTAGTTTCCCTCCTGCTCGAGCCCTAAAAGAGAGTAGCGGGCTTAGAGTGCAGGAATGAAGCAAGTCAATGACTTTAAGAGCATGCTGCAGCGAGTTCAACCAAATAATTAACACTAGAAGAAATAGAACTGCACTTTTCTACAGGCTGGAGGTAGCCCTGTGCTGTTTGACTTTCTTCTTTTATTTGTCCGTTATGAGCGATGCCTTTTTTGTATGTCCTATTTACCCGCCTACCTTACACCTGGTTTGAGAGGGAACATTGGTTTCAAGTTGGCAAGAAGTACTTTTTACCTTATCTCTGCTAACAGGTTATAGTGTAAATGTTTTTATGAGTTTGAGAGTATACAGCTCACATGTAGGGGTGTAATAGTACACAAAAATTTCGGTTTGGTACGTACCTTGGTTTAGAGGTCACGGTTCGGTTCATTCGGTACAGTAAGAAAACAAGAAAATATAAATGTTTTGGTTATTTATTTACCAAATTTGTAAACAATGGCTTTATACTTTTAACATTGGGAACACTATAATAATCCTGCCCATGTTAATCCACATTAAACTGCCTCAAGTTGTTGCTCAGATTAAATAAAATGACAAAACTTTTCTTTCTTTTACATATAAAAAGTTCAACATTAAACAGTTTAAAGTCAACTCATCATGCTTAATTTATTACAGCATTTGGGAAGCCCGTAGTTGACTTTTATTATGTAAATGTTATATTTTTGTCAACATGTGATAGCAGGGACCCTGCCATTCAAAACCAGGCCGCTACATTACTAATGATTAATGTAACTATTCCTGAAAAAATAGTAAGATAGCAATAGGAGAGACTATTCATCCCTGAACACCATGGAGTTCAAGTGAAATAACAAGACGGACAGGGCTTTGCCGCACACACACGCACACTCACACACACACACACACACACACACACACACACACACACACACACACACACACAGCAAAAAGAGCTAACGTTACGCTAAAAGCTAATTAGCCTTTACCTCAAGCCAGAACTGCGAGCGAGCTGAACTGCAGTTTAAGTTTCTAGAAGGTCAACGGGCTCATAGTGATGTTAGTATTAATTGTGATTGGGAGGTGTTTTTTATAACTGTCCGCTGCTCACCTGCTAAACACATATCTGCTCGACGCTGAAGCATTGACTACATGCGCTCTGAATACGCACTGCTGATTGATTGTTACATCGCTCTGAATACGCACTGCTGATTGGCTTTGTATGTAACCGATCAGATGGTTGTGTGGGCGGGACAATGCTGGGTGCTGAGACAGAGGCAGAAAGCAGCTTGTTAAGACTTTAGCTTACAGCTCGTTCGGTACTCCTCTGCACCGAACCGAAACCCCCGTACCGAAACGGTTCAATACGAATACACGTACCGTTACACTCCTACTCACATGTATTAAATGTTTTTATGAATACATGGGGATTGCTGTTGACAATGTAAAAATATCAACACAATATTACAAAACCCAAAACCTGGTGAAGTTTGGACATTAAAAATCGTAAATACAAACAGAATACAGTGATTTGCAAACCTTTTCAACTTATATTCAATTGAATAGACTGCAAAGATAGGATATTTAATGTTCGAACTGAGAAACTTCTTTTTTTTTTTTTTCAAATCATTACTTTAGAATTTAATGGCAGCAGCGCATTGCAAAAAAGTTGGCACAGGGGCATTTTTTACCACTGTGTTACATGGCCTTTCCTTTTAACAACACTCCGTAAACGTATGGGAACTGAGGGGACCAATTATGAAGCTTTTTAGGTGGAATTATTTCCCATTCTTGCTTGATGCACAGATTAGGTTGTTCTACAGTTCTTGGGTCTGTGTTGTGGTATTTCACGCTTCATAAAGCGCGACACAATTTCAATGGGAGACAGAGGCTGGCTATTGAACGTTGCGCTTGTTTGTCAGTGTGTGAATGGGCGAATGTGGAAATACTGTCAAAGCGCTTTGGGCTCCTTAAAAAGGGGTAGAAAAGCGCTATACAAGTACAACCCATTTACCATTCCTCTTTGGTCCCGGAGGAAACAACGTCCACAGTTTCCTAACACACTTTGAAATGTGGACTCGTCAGACCACAGAACACTTTTCAACTTTGCATCAGTCCATCTTAGATGAGCTCAGGCCCAGCGAAGCCGGCGGCGTTTCTGGGTGTTGTTGATAAATGGCTTTCGCTTTATATAGTAGAGTTTTAACTTGCACTTACAGATGTAGCGACCAACTGTAGTTACCAACAGTGGTTTTCTTAAGTGTTTTCTTAAGTGTTCCTGAGCCAATGTGGTGATATCCTCTACACACTGACGTCGCTTTTTGATGCAGAACTGCCTGAAGGATCCAATGTCATAGGCATTCAATTTCTCCAGAGACTTTTGATGATATTATGGACCTTAGATGATGAAATCCCTAAATTCCTTGCAATAGCTGGTTGATAAATGTTGTTCTTAAACAATTTGCTCAGGCATTTGCTCACAAAGTGGTGACCCTCGCCCCACCCTTGTTTGTGAACGACTGATAATTTCATGTAAGCTGCTTTTATACCCAATCATGGCACCCCCCTGTTCCCAATTAGCCTATTCACCTGTGGGATGTTCCAAATAAGTGTTTGATGAGTATTCCTCAACTTTCTCAGTCTTTTTTGCCACTTGTGCCAGCTTTTTGAAACATGGTGCAGGCATCAAATTCCAAATAAGCTAATATTTGCAAAAAGTAGCAAAGTTTAGCAGATAGAACATTAAGTATCTTGTCTTTGCAGTATATTCAATTGAATATAGGTTGAAAAGGATTTGCGAATCATTGTATTTTGTTTTTATTCACCATTTACACACTGCCAACTTCACTGCTTTTGGGTTTTGTAAATTAATTTAAAAAAAAATCTGAATTTGTAGTACATACAACTGTTTGCGCTAAACAAAGTCAATAGTACACAACAACGAAAAAATCAAAAGCTACTTTCTACTACTCTTGTAAAATCTTTGTTTTTTGCCCTCAAAGTCCTCTTGTGACCATTAACATATTTCCCGAGTTTGTAAACATTGACAAGACGACCGAAATGAGTTTGTGAAAATACAAATGGATGTTTTCCGTCTAGTATCTATTATAATATCATACTACCCTCGGTATCGACACTAGCAATATGTAAATCTATCTGCACTTCCCTTAAAGGGGAACTGCACTGTTTTGGGATTTTTGTATACGTTTACAATAATTATGAAAGACATGACAACAGATACATTTATTTTAAGCATTCTAAATACTAAGTAAATGTAAATAAACATCTGCTTACAGTGGAGCCAATGGGAGCTCCCACCATTTCGCTCATAAAATCCAATAAATAACCATTGAAAAGCTGCCGAAAATACTCCCTTTACATTTCGGGACTTGAATTAAATTGGCCCTAGTGTGTGAATGTGAGTGTGAATGTTGCCTGTCTATCTGTGTTGGTCCTGTGAGGAGATGGCGACTTTTCCAGGGTGTACCGCGCCTTCCGCCAGACTGCAGCTGAGATAGGTTCCAGCACCCATTGCAACGCCAAAAGGGACAAAGCGGTTGAAAATGGATGTATGAATGGGATATTAACCAAGCCTTAGTGTTATTGGTATTATAAGCGTTAACGCAGATGCACTATTTATAGCGCGCCATGATCATTTCTTGTGTGCCTATGTTTACATCAAGTGGTCTGCTGCTTCCTCGCTTCCTTGCTCCTTATCAGTTATTTTAGATCATAAATCATGCCTCCCACCTGGACAGTACAAGAACAAGGTCATTTTTCGACAAGTTGGTACACTTTAACAGCCACATTGGACTCAAAACTGGCTAAGCCGACATGAAACAACGCTTAAACCAACGTAATTGTACAGGTTATGGAATGTAAATGAAGTATTGTTGGTGGTTTTAAATGCAATTTTAAAGTGATTCAGAGGTAGAATTTATTTGCTGCCTCGCTAGCCACATTAAACAAGGTTATTTTTACATGTTAGAATGCCAAAGAAAATTAAAAAACTTGTCACCTTGTCTTGTGATTGTGAACGATAGGCAAATTCCCCCAAAAAACGTGCAGTTCCCCTTTAAGTGTACAGTACGCCTATATTTATTATCTTCTCTCCCGATTCTTACTAACCTACTTGTTCATTCCCAATTTAGAGCGGCTGCAAAGCAGTTTTTTTTGTAGACTTATTACGGTTTACGAAGCACCTATTTCCTGTGTTTGTTCAGGCTAGTTTTGTGGCTATTTCAGCTATTAGCCTGCTTTTTTGTCTTCTAAGACTTGCTTGACAAATTAGTGAAAAATACAAGTTTAGCAAGAAATGTAATTTCAACCTGAATATAAGATTCTGTTTTTCCCCCCAGAAAAAAACGTTTTTTGTTAGCATCTGTTCAAAATAGTCAAATGAAAACTAAATTGTGGAAAAACTTAAGCCATTTAAGTTAAGCCAAAAATACAAATTTAGCAAGAAATGTAATTTCAACCTGAATATAAGATTCTGTTTTTCCCCCCAGAAAAAAACGTTTTTTGTTAGCATCCGTTCAATATAGTCAAATGAAAACTAAATTGTGGAAAAACTTAAGCCATTTTTTCCATAAGAACTCATTAAATTAAATTAAATTAATCCAAACCCCAAAAATATTACTTATCATAAATATCATTTACATGTATAAAACAATACAAACTAGATATAAATAATGAATAAAACCAATAATTGAACATTTTGATAATGCTTTTTACCTTTTTTATTAAAAAGACTTGTGTTGACAAAGACAGCAAAGAGCTGAGAGGGACACTTGTATGCCAAGTAAAAAGCCTGATTGAAAGGGTAAGTTTTAGCCTTTTGTTTTATTTCCAGACGGTCTGTGCAGTCCTGAGGCTCTCTGGCAAGCTGTTCCACAGGTGGGGCCATGATGGCTAAATGTCGCCTCACTGTGGGTCTTTGTTCTGGTATTTGGTAAAAAACACAAAGCCAGTGCCAGACCTCAGTATCCACAAAGGTTGGCACGGTAAAATCAGGTCAGATAGATAATTAAAACATCTAAAAACAAAGCTTTAAAATTGACCTCAAAGCATACGGGGAGCCAATGGAGCGACTTTTAAAACTGGTGTAATGTGCTCCCGCCCTCTGAGTTTTGTAATAATTGTAAACTTCTGATTAGAGATGTCCAATAATACTGGACTGCTGATATTATCGGCCGATAAATGCTTTAAAATGTAATATCGGAAATTATTGGTATCGGACCCCGAAAGGGACAAGCGGTGAAAAATGGATAGATAGATGGATGGATGGAGGGTTTCAAAAAGTAAAATTTATGAGTGAAAACGCCACTGTACAGAGTGATACACGGACATAGGGAGAAGTACAGAGCGCCAATAAACCTTAAAAGCACTGCCTTTGTGTGCCAGCCCAATCACATAATATCCACGGCTTTTCACATACACAAGTGAATGCAAGGCATTCTTGTTCAACAGCCATACAGGTCGCACTGAGGGTGGCCGTATAAGCAACTTTAACACTGTTACAAATATGTACCACCCCAAACAAGACTGACGGACACATTTCGGGAGAACATCCCTACCTTAACACAACATAAAAACAACAGAACAATTACCCAGAATCCCTTGCAACACTAACTTTTCCAGGACACTACAATATACACCCCCCGCCACACCCTACCCCTCCACCTCAACCCCGCCCGCCTCAACTTCCTCATGCTCTCTCAGGGAGAGCATGTCCCAAATTCCACGCTGCTGTTTTGAGGCATGTTTAAAAAAATAATGCACTTTGTGACTTCAATAATAAATATGGCAGTGCCATGTTGACATTTTTTTTTTTACATAACTTGAGTTAAATTATTTTGGAAAACCTTGTTACATTGTTTAATGCATCCAGCTGGGCATCACAACATAATTAGGCATAATAATGTGTTAATTCCACGACTGTATATATCGGTATCGGCTGATATCGGAATCGGTAATTAAGAGTTGGATGATATCGGTTATCGTCAACAAAGCCATTATCGTACATTTATACTTCTGATGTTCTTTTTCGGGAAAACTAGAGAGCATGGCGTTACAATTGTCTAAACGACATTGAGCACCCCCGTATTAGCCTGAGAGAGAAACGGGCAAACTCTGACTCGGCTCTTCAAATGATAGTTGTATTTTGTTAGCCCCAGTGGCCCTAGTTTGAAGAGTGAAGTTGTCCTGGACGGCATTAGGTCAACCCTGGATGACCTGGCTGTCCCGACCTGCCCCCCTTGAGTGACTGGTCCCACATTAAGATTTCTCTCTCTCAGGTGATAAAGGTTGTTGTGAGCTTGCACCTGGGACGCCTACAAAGAAACTTTTCAACAGGTCAGCAGTAAAGTCTTGGAACGAAGCAAAAGCTTGTTACAATGTGGTGTAAAAAAGCCATAGTCCCCTGCAAGACTTTGACACCTCGCGTCCCCACCACTTTTTTTTATTTTTATTTAAGTATACTCACATGAACCCTTTCTGACACTCACACAGACACACCTGTTTCATGGAATAAGGCTACCAGGAACGGGTTCATTAAATTCACTCAAGTATCGGAAAGGAGCGCTTAGGAACAGCTGCCAGGCTCTAGCGACCGAGTTGTTTACAAACCCTGTTTCCAAATGAGTTGAGAAATTGTGTTGGATGTAAATATAAACGAAATACAATGATTTGCAAATCCTTTTCAACCCATATTCAATTGAATGCACTACAAAGACATGATATTTGATGTTCAAACTCATAAACTAAATTTTTTTTTTGCAAATAATAATTAACTTAGAATTTCATGGCTGCAACACGTGCCAAAGTAGTTGGGAAAGGGCATGTTCACCACTTTGTTATATCACCTTTTCTTTTAACAACACTCAATAAACGTTTGGGAACTGAGGAAACTAATTGTTGAAGCTTTGAAAGTGGAATTCTTTCCCATTCTTGTTTTATGTAGAGCTTCAGTCCTTCAACAGTCCGGGGTCTCCGCTGTCGTATTCTACGCTTCATAATGCGCCACACATTTTCAATAGGAGACAGGTCTGGACTGCTGGCGGGCCAGGAAAGTACCAGCACTCTTTTTTTACGAAACCATGCTGTTGTAACACGTGCTGAATGTGGCTTGTCATTGTCTTGCTGAAATAAGCAGGGGCGTCCATTAAAAAGATGGCGCATAGATGGCAGCATATGTTGTTCCAAAACCTGTATCTACCTTTCAGCATTAATAGTGCCTTCACAGATGTGTAAGTTACCCATGCCTTGGGCACTAATGCACCCCCATACCATCACAGATGCTGGCTTTTGAACTTTGCGTCGATAACAGTCTGGATGGTTCGCTTCCCCTTGGGTCCGGATGACACAATTATTCCCAAAAGCAATTTGAAATGTGGACTCATCAGACCACAGAAGACTTTTCCACTCTGCATTAGTCCATCTTAGATGATCTCGGGCCCAGAGAAGCCGGCGGCTTTTCTGGATGTTGTTTATAAATGGCTTTCGCTTTGCATCGTACAGTTTTAACTTGCACTTACAGATGTAGCGACAAACTGTATTTAGTGACAGTGGTTTTCTGAAGTGTTCCTGAGCCCATGTGGTGATATCCTTTAGAGATTGATGTTTGCTTTTGATACAGTGCTGTGTGAGGGATCAATGGTCACAGCTATTCAATGTTGGTTTCGTGGAGTGATTTCTCCAGATTCTCTGAACTTTTGATGATATTATGGACCGTAGATGTTGAAATCCCTAAATTTATTGGAATTGCACTTTGAGAAATATTCTTCTTAAACTATGTGACTATTGTCCCACGCAGTTGTGGACAAAGAGGTGTACTTCGCCCCATCCTTTCTTGTGAAAGACTGAGCATTTTTTGGGAAGCTGTTTTTATACCCAATCATGACACCCACCTGTTGTTCCTAATTATCCTGCACACCTGTGGGATGTTCCAAATAAGTGTTTGATGAGCATTCCTCATCTTTATCAGTTTTTATTTCCACCTTTCCCAACTTCTTTATCACGTGTTGCTGGCATCAAATTCCAAAATTAATGATTATTTGCAAAAAAAAAAAAAAATGTTTATCAGTTTGAACATCAAATATGTTGTCTTTGTAGCATATTCAACTGAATATGGGTTGAAAATGATTTGCAAATCATTGTATTCCATTTATATTTACATCTAACACAATTTCATTACCCATATGGAAACAGGGTTTGTATTTCTAAATGTATATTGTTACTAAAATACAGTTAGGTCCATAAATATTTGGACATTGACACAATTTTCAGTATTCCAACTCTGTACAACACCACAATGGATTTGAATTGACACAATCAAGATGTGCTAAGCGGTAGAAAATGGATGGATGGAAGATGTGCTTTAAGTGCAGACTTTGAGCTTTAATATGAGGGTATTTACGTCCAAATCAGGTGAACGGTGTAGGGATTACAACACACTTTATATGTGCCTTTCACATTTTAAGGGACCAAAAGTAATTGGACAAACTGACATAATCATAAATCAAATTGTCACTTTTTAAAACTTTCTTGCAAATCCTTTGCAGTCAATGACAGCCTGAAATCTGGAACCCATAGACATCACCAGCCGCTGTGTTTGGTCCGCTAGGGCTGGGCGATATGGCCTTTTTTTAATATCAATATATTTTTAGGCCATACACAATATTTATATCGATATTTTGCCTTGGCGTTGAATGAACACTTGATGCATATAATCACAGCAGTATGATGATTCTATGTGTCTACATTAAAACATTCTTCTTCACACTGCATTAATATATGCTCATTTTAAACTTTCATGCAGAGAAGAAAATCACAACTTAGTCAATTGACCAAAACTGTATTTGCTAAACAGTTGTTAAGCAGTGGCACAAACATTCATGTCATTTCAAAACAGAAAGTGCAAGATTGTCAGACATTTTAAGTGTCAAATAAAAATGAGCTGCATAATAGGAAATCAAATAGTGTTCGTCCTTCGCTATGTGGTAGGTTACTACGGACGTTATTAAATTCTGTTGCTGACTATTTTTTTCATACGGTGTTGATCTGGAAATGTTTGCCTTGGCATTTTGATGGTGTGGGCGTGTGGCACCGAATGGAGATGTTGAGATGCGGAGTAAGCACTCTTCATTCTCTAGCAGGTGACTTTTCAAATGATGCATTAGCATTAATGCTCCTTTTTATAGCAACGCTTTTGCCGCATGCTTGACAAATTACGGTTGTCTGTTCGAGATATTCACGCTTGAAGCCAAACCACCGCCAGACGATGGACCAACTGCTTTTTTTCTTGGGAATTAATTCTTCCTTCATTCGCACCTTCTTTCTCTCGTATTACCACTCGCACGGCTCTGCTAGCATCACCGCTAACGTCACCCATGCTGCTACCTCTCTGCTCCGCGAGGGCGTATACGTATGTGACGTATGACGTGACAGTAAGTGAAGTGTGTAAGAAAGTGCGCCTGTCTGTGAGAAGGAGAGACTGGAAAGAGTGAAGAAGAGCCTGTAACGTAATATCCTCAGCTTAAAGCAACTACGTGAGAACGTATACTCGAATATTGGGCTGGGCGATAAAACAATAACAATATATATCGCGATAGACGTGATCAATATCAACAGAAAATGGGGCCGATAGAACGTTCGATAGTTTCACTGAGTTCTGTTAGAAAAAAATAGGAAGAAAGGCCGATGTGGAACCGCACGGCATTCTGGGGGGTGTAGGCAGAGGAAGGGTTTTGACCTCTCGACCTATTACGGCCGAGCCTGAAACCGCAAGGCAATCTGGGAAATGCTAACAGGAAGAAAAAAAAAAGCAACAACGGCTTGCTGACGACGAGGAGTGATACGAAACGGGAATATGAGTGCGGCAGCACGAAAGGAAATTGTAAATAAAAAAGGAAACGTCACGTCACCATTATGTCAGTATTTTGTCACAGATGTTCAGACGCAAGTTTATTCCGACGTTCACAATATTCTGTAAAACGTTTGTTTCTGCTTGCTTAATATGTGACTGTTTTATTATTGCATATATTGTTACAAATATGGCTTTAAAGCCTGAGTTGTACACTACTAATTTCTTAATTACAATATTTTGCACATTTTGTTGGATTAAGCATTTATTTAATGACATTATTTGCACATCGACCAGTATTTTCCTTTATTTGACTGTTTTTCATAATGCTGACCTCGTTCTAAAGGTTATATTTAAAATAAAAGTCTTTAAATTCAGCCTTTTTGCTCCTGGTCTTTATTTAGAATAGTTTTGTTTTTTTAATCAATAATTACCGATATCGACTGATATGAAACACTTATATCGTGATACATTTTTTAGTCATATCGCCCAGCCTTACTCGAATATCAATATATAGTCATTTTCTATATCGCACAGAGACAAACCCGCGATATATCGTGTATATCGATATGTCGCCCAGCCCTAGCCTCCGCTACAGCTGTCTTCAGTTCTTGCTTGTTCTTTGGGCATTTTCCTTTCAGTTTTGTCTTCAGCAAGTGAAATGCATTCTCAATGGGATTCAGGTCAGGTGATTGACTTGGCCATTGCGGAACATTCCACTTTTTTGCCTTAAAAAACTCTTTGTTTGCTTTTGCAGTATGCCAAGGGTCATTGTCTATCTGCATTGAGAAGCGCCGTCCAATGAGTTTTGAAGTATTTGGCTGAATGTGAGCAGATAATATTGCCCGAAACACTTCAGAATTCATTCTGCTGCTTTTGTCAGCTGTCACATCATCAATAAATATAAGAGATCCAGTTCCACTGGCAGCTATGCATGCTCACGCCACTGCACTACCACCACCATGCTTCACTGATGAAGTGGTATGCTTTTGGATCTTGAGCACTCTTTTATATGTGTATATATTTATATTTATGTGTTTATATATTTGTATATATCTATATATATATATATATATATATATATATATATATATATATATATATATATATATATATATATTTATATGTATATATATTAAAATTTATATATTTATAGTTATGTGTATAATTTTATATTTCTATGTATATGTATTTCTATGTATATATATATATTTGTGTCTTAATATATATATTTATGTATGTATGTATATATATATATGTGTGTGTGTGTATATATATATATATTTATATATATATATATATATATATATATATATATATATATATATTCATATGTGTTTATATATTCATATGTATTAAATGTGTATATATATTTATGTAACAAATGTGTATACATATTTATATGTGTATATATTTGTGTATGTGAGTAAATATATATATATATAAAAATAGATTTATATGTATATATATATATATATATATACATAGATATATATATATATAAAGACACAAATATATATATATATATATGTGTGTGTGTATATATATATTTATGTATATTTATTTTTATATATATATACATATATATTCATATGTATTAAATGTGTATATATATTTATGTAACAAATGTGTATACATATTTATATGTGTATATATTTGTGTATGTGAGTAAATATATATCTATATATATATAGATATATATTTATGTATATTTATTTTTATATATATATACATATATATTCATATGTATTAAATGTGTATATATATTTATATAACAAATGTGTATACATATTTATATGTGTATATATTTGTGTATGTGAGTAAATATATATATATATATATATATATATATTTGTGTGTGTGCGCGTGCATTTTTGTGCGTATGTATTTTTATGCTTATGCATTTATATATATATTTATGTGTATGTGTTTGTGTAAATATATACACGCAGGGATTTTTTTATGTGGCATTAAAAAGAATAACATGTTCTGAAACCTGTAGAAATCCCTCTGAAAGTATTGATTTATTCGCAAGCATCTCTACTGTCTCTACAATATTTGTCTGTGAGGCGGCTAGCACACACACACACACACACACACACACACACACACACACACACACACACACGCGCGCGCGCACACACACTTAAACATTGTGTAGTAGAAATGAACTTGATCAGGCCCATAAGGATTCAGTTGTTCAGTTTTGGTTTCATGCAAGTTTGCCCATAATTTGGTGGTACTTTACAGACAAAACAATGGCAACAATTGCAAAACCGTAATGGCGCAGGTAAAATGAGCAGTGTGGATGCACAGCCAAAATGTGAACCAAGTGTCTTTTTTTTGTTTGTATGTTTGTTTTGGACCAGAATACCAAACCGCAAGCCTAACTTTGTCCCTTACTGACTAATCCCCAGCCCCATTTTGACCCGACCACCTCCCATCTCCGAAGCCAATAAATGTGTTCTTTTTTTCACCTTTTTTTGCAGCATTTTAAACAGGACTGTGAAACTTTTGTCACGGTGGTAAAGATGCTGGCGTCCCAGGAGCCCACTTTGGAGACTCTGCTTCAGGGAGCGGTCGATGCGAAGTTGTCGGAGATCAATGAGCACTACCTCACTGCCCTCAGGCGCTACGTGAAAGAACTCGATGAAGCGTTGGAGTTGCCGGCCACCTCGACCTGATATTGGAGTATAAACACAAAAATTCTTCCAGGGACACAAACTCTGATTTTAACTACTTTGTTTTAATCATGCTGTCATTTTTGAAATGTTTTTAATATGTTATCTGCACTTTTGCTCACCAAAATAGTCAATACTGCATTCAACTAGTGTTATTTGGGAAGTCTATACAGTGAGGCAAAAAAAGTATTTAGTCAGCCACCGATTCTGCAAGTTCTCCCGCTTAAAATGATGACAAGAGGTCTGTAATTTTCATCATAGGTACACTTCAACTGTGAGAGACAGAATGTGAAAAAAAATCCAGGAATTCACATTGTAGGAATTTTAAAGAATTCATTTGTAATTTATGGTGGAAAATAAGTATTTGGTCAACCATTCAAAGCTCTCACTGATGGAAGGAGGGTATGGCTCAAAATTTCACGATACATGGCCCCATTCATTCTTTCCTTAACACGGATCAATTGTCCTGTCCCCTTAGCAGAAAAACAGCCCCAAAGCATGATGTTTCCACCCCCATGCTTCACAGTAGGGATGGTGTTCTTGGAATGCAACTCAGTATTCTTCTTCCTCCAAACACGACGAGTTGAGTTTATACCAAAGATTATATTTTGGTTTCTTCTGACCACATGACATTCTCCCAATCCTCTGCTGTATCATCCATGTATCCATTTTGGTATAAACTCAACTTGTCGTGTTTGGAGGAAGAAGAATACTGAGTTGCATCCCAAGAACACCATACCTACTGTGAAGCATGGGGGTGGAAACACAATGCGTTGGGGCTGTTTTTCTGCTAAGGGGACAGGACGATTGATCCGTGTTAAGGAAAGAATGAATGGTGCCATGTATCGTGAGATTTTGAGCCGAAACCTCCTCCTGAGAGCTTTGTATGGTTGACCAAATACTTATTTTCCACCATAATTTACAAAAAAAATATTTAAAATTCCTACAATGTGAATTCCTGGATTTTTTTCTCACATTCTGTCTCTCACAGTTGAAGTGTACCTATGATTAAAAATTACAGACCTCTGTCATCATTTTAAGTGGGAGAACTTGCACAATCGGTGGCTGACTAAAAACTTTCTTGCCCCACTGTATATCGCTGAGTGAAATCCATTTCCTTTTTTTATCGTTGTAGGTTTTACCTGGACAACATTAAGGACAGTCCGGTTGAAGATAATACATTCTACAAAAACAAAGTTGCACTGAGGTTGGTTTTAAAACTGGTATAGAAATGAAGATGTCTTCCTAAAATGGCTGATGTTTTATTCAAGTCTTAAAAGTAAACTCCAACTGCTTTTAAAATCTTTGTTCAGACACAGAAATCTTGCAATACTTTGAAAATGTCAACAGGGATTTGGTCAACCAACCCTTATGTCTTAAAAATGTGTGTCGGATCATCCAAACAATACCTTGTAACAGTATTTTGGGACCAACAAACATGGTTACTATATGTTTATATCTCTGTGATCGAGAGAGTGCTATTTTAGTGTTTGATGGATTTCAAACACAAACTACGCAACGCTCATTTTAGACTATTTTAAAATAAAGATTTGCCATGAATGAAATTCTTAACTTTTTTTTGGTATATTTTCATGGGTGGGGAAAAGAGTCGAGTACACACATCTTGACATTATATATTTTATTACAATGATCTATTTTAACCTTATCCTCCAGTTTATACATTTATACAGATTGAAATTGTTGACTTACACTTAAAACATGACTGTTTGGTTTTTTTTAATAAACCTGTATTTTTATTTTTTAGTCCGTGCTGCACAAGCTGGCTAAAATACATCAAGGAGGATAAAAAACTACCATTAGTTCATGTTAATACCATTTTTGTACAAGAACATGTCATTAAACCATGGGTAAAAAAACAAAAAAAACATACAGAATATACATTTGTTATTAATAGCCTTATGTAGGTTGTTGTTTTTTTGTTTTTTAATATATAAATATGCATTACTCTGAACTCAATATTGTTGTAATTTACCAGCAGATTGTAATGCCTCAGAAGCTATCAATGAAATATGATATAAGACAGGCAGGCACACCACAGTGAACAAAAGCAGAGAATAGCCCAGTTCTGGGACAAAAGCCTATGAAATAATACAGTTTTTCCCCTTTCGCCCTTTCTTTTTGGATTTAGTCCGTTGGCCATATGGAGGGGAGGACATGGCTCCCACAGGGCTAGGCAAGTCTTCGGTATAGTAGTGTCTAAGTGGCCTGGGCTGAGGTATTGGCTGACCCAGGAAGAAGCCCTCTTCCTCAGAATCCGAAGAAGAGGACGAGCAGGTAGAGCACCAGTCGTCATCCTCGCCGCACAGATCTAGGAACCTCCCCATGGCGGAGCCCTGAAGCCTGTAGTCTGACATGGCGCCCGCGGCACCATGGAAGGCTTCGTCTCGCCGATGCCCTCTGTGGTCCGCCTTGTAGCCCCGGTCTTTAGGCAGAAGGTTGAGAGCGTTGTCGGAGCGAGACTTGCGACTGCGACGCCTCCTGTGGTGGTGATTGCTCCGGCCCCCGGAGTGAACCTCCTGACCCTGTTCCTCAAAGTGGAACGCTCTCCGGCGAGTCCGTTCACTCATCGGAGGCTGCCGCACCGGGGGATCTCCGTAACGGTCTACCACGTCGTCTGAGAATTTCACCTGCTGCTGCCTCGATTGCGAGCGTGTTCTCCTCAGAGCAGGCAGGTGTGGCTTCGGTCTGTCGTCTGGAGGTTGGGCCGCTTCTTCTGCGACGTTTCCCTCCACTTCGTCCTCGTGCTCGGATGCAAGGCTCTTCAGGGAATTAGCACTCCTGTGTAACATGGAGGAGTTGAGTGTTCCCATGTTGCTGGTTTTCTCACAGTCCTCTGTCTCCAGGTCGTGGAAGCCTGGCATGGAGTACACCACAGGTCTGTCTTTGCTGTCACCATCAACTGAGATGCCTAGCAAACGAAAAAAACATTTAATTAGATGATGATTGTGGAAAGGTAAATCATGCCGCTTCTCACCAGTTATGTTGGAGAGAGCCAGTGAGTCCATGGAGTCTCGGACACTCTGATTGGTCTTCTTGAATTCGTCTGTGATGCACTCCAAAGAGCCACCGTACCACCGCGACTCATCTCCCATCCCTGCTCCAGCTCCAGCTCCGTGGTCTAGCTCCAACTCTTGGATCTTTCTGCTGCTAGCCGGACCTGGATGACTACCGTAGGCCGAATCCCCGAGCCCGTCCTGTGACTGGGCCCAGTACATGTCGGCCTGGTACTTCTTGCTGGCCAGACTTGCTCTTCCTTCTCCACCGCTGCTACTGGCTTTGAAGGAGTCCTGTTTCAATCTCGCTTCTCTTTCCGCAACCCAAAAATCTGTGGGTCTGGAGTCATTGCCCTGTCTGAAGACTCCATTTTCCCCAAATTTCAATAGTAGCTGAGTCATGTAGTCTTCGTGCTCTGCCCACTCCTCCCCCTGATCTTCAGGTGCCTCTGTCTCCTCACCACGCTCTCTCCAGAAATGCTCGTCCGATAAGTTCAAATGGGCGAGCTTGTTGGTCATGGTGTCGTCAGGGTTTCCACTGAATCCAGGAACTTTGTAGTTGACCGCCGGCGAAAAGAGGAGCGACTGTCTGCACTGATCGGCCGATCGGCTGCTCTTACCCATGCGGACGCTGCGACGACAGTCCCGTGAGCGCGCCGACTGGAAGGCTGAGTCGGAGGAATCCGAGGCATGCACGTCCTCCCCCAGACTGCAGGCTTTCGAGCAGTAGATGTGACCCTGGTGGGGCAGGAAGGGGCAGCCCATGAGGGAGCTTTTGCACTGGGCACAGCTAAAGCAGCTCTCAGTCGCGTGCCAGTGGAGGCCTTCGTAGGTCATCTGGGCGTTGTCAACACCTGGAAAACGGGGAACTGTTGAGACAGCCATAAAAGAAGACATCCTGCAGGTATTTTTGTTTAATGATCAAGTCTACAAGTTGTTTCTTTCTTTGGAATTCACATACTCAGCGCTTCATTTTATGTTACAGTCCCAGTTCAAAATGGAATACATTCGTTTTTGTCCTCAATGAATGTATTCCATTTTGAAAAACATTTTTTTAGTTGGAAATGCATTAAAAACTTTTAAAAAAAAATCACATCTGCATAAGTATTCACAGCATTTTCTCAATCCTTTGTTGATGCACCCTTGGCGGCAATTGCTAAACACGATGCCACAAGCTTGGCACACATATCTTTGGGCACTTTCTCTCTTTCCTCTTTGCAGCACCTTTCGACCTCCATCAGGTTGGATGGAAAGTGTTGGTTTTCATCCAGGATGTCTCTGCACATAGCATTCATATTTCTCTCTGTCCTGACTAGTCTCCCAGTTCCTGCTGCTAAAAAGCACCCCCAAATCATGATGCCGCCCCCACAATGCTTCACTGGAGGGATGGTATTGGCCTGGTTTCCACCAAACGTGATGCCTGGCATTCACGCTAAAGACTTTGTTCTTTGTCTAATCCGACCAGAGCATTTAGTTCCTCGTGGTCAGAGTATTTCAGGTACATTTTGGCAAACTTTTGTAGGGAATGGTTTCGTCTGACCACTCCACCATACAAGCCTGATTGGTGGGTTCTCCTCTCTCCACAGAGGAATGCTGTAGCTCTGACAGAGTGACCGTGGGCTTCTTGGTCACCTCCCTGACCATCCATCCATCCATCCATCCATCCATCTATCTTCAACTGCTTATCCGGAATCGGGTCGCGGGGACAACAGCTCCGGCAGAGACCCCCAGACTTCCCTCTCCAGAGCAACATTAACAACTTCCTCCTGGGGGATTCCGAAGCGTTCCCAGGCCACAGAGAAGATCACCCGATCTGGTCCTTGGCCTGCCGCGGGGTCTCTTCCTAGTGGGACGTGCAACGAGGACCTCCCTAGGGAGACGCTTGTGAGGCATCCGCATTAGATGCCCGAACCACCTAAGCTGGCTCCTTTCCAAGCGAAGGAGCAGCGAATCTACTCCGAATCTCTCTCGGGTGACTGAACTTCTCACCCTATCTCTAAGGGAGATGCCAGCCACCCTTCTGAGAAAACCAATTTCGGCCGCTGACTAGACTAAGATAAATGCAGGATTGTACCGAGACATCCTGGATGAAAACCAACAGTTCCCATCCAACCTGATTGAGCTTGAGAGAGGACTGGTTTAAGTGCCCAAAGATAGGTGTGCCAAGCTTGTGGAATCGTACTCAAAAAGACTTGAGGTTGTAATTTCTGCCAAAGGATGCACTGTAGGCACGATCTCTGTTTGCACTCGCGTACTTGGGGAGGAACTTCCAGTCTTACCGATGTGTTCTCCACAAGCCTCGCAGTACTCTGCGTACAGAGACTCGAAGCAGCCACAACAGTAGGGCCTTCCGTCCTTCATGATGTAGCGTTGTCCCCCCAGGATGGTCTCGCACTCGTAGCAGGAGAAGTGCTTCATGTGCCAATGTCGCCCCTCAGCCTCTGTGCACTCGTCAGCGAATATAATCTGTAGGCAAAGAGATGCAGAGGTTTTTAACCTTGTGTCCTCCAGAAACCTGTTAAAGCTCCCTACTACGTCCGCCCCCCCCCCCCCCCCCCCAAGATGCTTTTTCTTTCTACCTCGTCGCAGGCGGCACACCGAGGTTTGAGGAGCTCGGCGTGGTGCCTTCCGCAGTGGATCTTGCCGTTGTGGTAGAAGTAGATCAAATCCACCAGCAGTTGGCTACACGTGGAGCAGGCAAAGCACGCCGGGTGCCAGCACATTCCAGGGCTCGACCTGGACGCTAACACCGCCATTTCACCGCTGTTGATGCTCTCGCCGCACTGCGGACACAATGACACGGGCGATTAGATGTTTCGACTGTTATTGGTCACAGCTGACATCTCGGGTATTCTAAATGTTCCAAGGAAAGCAACATCAAGGCTGTTTTGACAAGTTTTATGAGCCCCTCATTGTTAAATATTGAGGGGAAGACTGTACTGAGCCACTCAGCGGAGAAAACTTTGGCTCGGGTCTGAAAAATGACTCATCTCGCTATTTCAGCGGTACTATGTTTGGCAAGTACCAGTGGAGACTAGAAGTTGATGGTTGACAGAGTAGTACTGTGTGTGTAGAGTAGAAAACAACCTACTTCCAGTCATAAAATGCTATTGTTTACTTATGGCAGATTCTTCCACCCAGGGCCACATTAATAGGAAGATAGAAGGGTGTTGGGGGGCCACAATAATACTTAAGTTCAATAAACATGTGGTTCAAAATATGTTAAGCTAATAAATACATCTGAGCTATGTAGTGAAGTTGACAAATTGTTTTTTCTTCATATCATCGTTATTCTGCCAAATAAATCTAAATCTCGCTTTTATTGTTCTGGCAACAATATCTTGTGTTGTTTTTTGTACTGTTGTTCTGGCAACTAAATCTAATCCTTGTATTGTTTTTCATATTATCATTCTGGCAACTTGGGCTAAATCTTGCTTTGTTTTTCCTATTTCTATTTTTCTGGCAACTACATCTTGTTTTGTTTTTTGTATTGTTCTGGCAACTAAATGTAATTATTGCATTGTCCTGAGAACTACATCTTAAGTATTTCGTAGTTTTTTGTATTATTGTTATTCAAGCAACTGAATCCAAATATTGTATTGTTTTTCGTATTATTGTTCTGAGAACTAAATCTAATTATTGCATTGTTCTGAGGACAAAATCTTAAGTATTTTGTTGTTTTTTTGTATGATTGTTATCATAACAACTGAATCCAAATATTGCATTGTTCTTCGTTTTATTGTTCTGGGAACTAAATCTTGAGTATTGTGTTGTTTTTTGTATTGTTATTCTAGCAACTAAAACTAAATATTGCCTTGTTCTTCGTATTATTGTTCTAGGAACTAAATCTAATTATTGCATTGTTCTGAGAACTAAATCTTAAGTATTTTGTTGTTTTTTTGTATTATTGTTATTCTAACAACTGAATCCAAATATTGCATTGTTCTTCGTATTATTGTTCTGAGAACTAAATCTTAAGTATTTTTTTTTTGTATTGTTATTATAACAGCTGAATCCAAATATTGCATTGTTCTTCGTATTATTGTTCTGGGAACTAAATCTAATTATTGCATTGTTCTGAGAACTAAATCTTAAGTATTTTTTTTTTTTTTTTGTATTATTGTTATTCTAACAACTGAAAACAAATATTGCATTGTTCTTCGTATTATTGTTCTGGGAACTAAATCTAATTCTTGCATTGTTCTGCAAACTAAATCTTAAGTATTTTGTTGTTTTTGTATTATTGTTATTCTAGCGAATGAATCTAAATATTGCATTGTTCTTCGTATTATTGTTCTGGGAACTAAATCTAATTCTTGCATTGTTCTGAGAACTGAATCTTAAGTATTTTGTTGTTTTTTGTATTGTTATTCTAGCGACTGAATCTAAATATTGCATTGTTCTTCGTATTATTGTTCTGGGAACTAAATTTAAATCTTGCTTTGTTTTCGTATTATTATTCTGGCAACTAAATCTAAATTTTGCATTGTTCTTCATATCATGATTCGGGCATCTAAATCTAAATTTTACATTGTTCTTCATATTATTGTTCTGGCAACTAAATCTAAATCTTGCTTTGTTTTTTGTAATATTCTGGCAACTAAATCGAAATCTTGCATTGTTCTTCATAATATTGTTCTCGCAACTAAATCTCAATATTGTGTCCTTCATATTGTTCTGGCAAATAAATCTACCTCTTAAGAATCAGTGTAAATTCTTACTTGTGAAAATAATCAAGTCCGATGCGCAGGCAGTCGACCATTTTGGTTTCTACTCATGCAGGCCCCGACTTAGGGAAATAGTTGTATTTGTTTGGGACATTTTCTAACAATTGGCTTTGAAGAACATTACAAAGCATTCCAATAATGAAAGATTATTTTAGGGGGAAAACATCCTAACTTTGATGAATGTGAAGACTGTGCTGGTAGAAGATTTGTCCTGAGGTGGTGAAGGACATACCTGCTCACAAATGTAGGGCATGCGATTGCGGGGCAACATTTTGGGCGTTCCTCTCCCCAGGGCCTCCTTTTTCCTCTGGATGCTGAACATAAGTAGCTCCTTGGTCTCATCCTCACCGAGGGACTGGCAATAACGGACCTGTGGATGAACAAGATCATTCTGAGGTCTAACATGGCTGCATGGCAATGACACGGAGGTGGATTGCAAGGTTGTAAATTTAGGCTGCAGAGAGGCGAACAAAGGGAACTCTTGACCCCGGCTTGCCCTTCCTTCTCCCCCTAATATATCTCCACCCCACTGGCCCTGATTGAGAACCTGATTTTTTTACAACAAGCCCCCTTGATGTCTCCCAAGGACTTAACAAGAGGCAAAGCAGACGTTTGCGCAAACAAGGGCCTCTGTTTGGAGTGAAATGGAGAAGACGGGCAACAAAAGGGAGAGAGCCAGCCGAGTGGGAGCTTGGTGGTGGCATCGAATAAAGCCACCTTTCACTCGCCGGCCCTCGTCCCCCTGCCGAGCGGTCCTTGTAAAAACCCACGGCCACGACAGGAATCCAGGACGAGGGGCAGGGCGGCTCCCGGCAAACATCATCCAGTCAAAAGTCACATTGTGCCCACGCTGGATGTCTGCAACAATCCCCCAGTGGGCTGCAGGCGACCATCAGAACCGGGCCTTGGTTTTCTTTGTGTGTTTTTTTTTAATTAATCAATCCAAAAAAATAATACCATGATAATACAATTGGAAAACCAAACATTCAGAATAGAAATCGACAGAGGCTTTGAGAGGACAAACAAACACGACGCAAAACAATCCAAAAGTAGTCAAACATCCATTCATCCATCTTCTTCCACTTATCCGAGGTCGGGCCGTGGGGGCAGCAGCCTAAGCAGGGAAGCCCGGATTTCCCTCTCCCCAGCCACTTCGTCCAGCTCTTCCCGGGGGATCCCGAGGTGTTCTCAGGCCAGCCGGAAGACATAGTCTTCCCAAGTTGTCCTGGGTCTTCCATGTGGCCTCCTACCGGTCGGACATGCCTTCAACAACTCCCCAGGGAGGCGTTCGGGTGGCATCCTGACCAGATGCCCGAACCACCTCATCTGGCTCCTCTCCATGTGGAGGAGCAGCGGCTTTACTTTGATCTCCACCCGGATGACAGAGTTTCTCACCCTATCTCTAAGGGAGAGCCCCGCCACCCGACGGAGGAAGCTCATTTCAGCTGCTTGTACCCGTGATCTTGTTCTTTCGGTCATAACCCAAAGATCTTGACCATAAGTGAGGATAGGAACGTAGATTGACCGGTAAATTGAGAGCTTTGCCTTCTGGCTCAGCTCCTTCTTCACCACAATGGATCGATACAGCGTCCGCATTACTGAAGACGCCGCACCGATCCGCCTGTCGATCTCACGATCCACTCTTCCCTCACCCGTGAACAAGACTCCAAGGTACTTGAACTCCTCCACTTGGGGCAGGGTCTCCTCCCCAACCCGGAGATGTCACTCCACCCTTTTCCGGGCGAGAACCACGGACTGACTTTTGAAGGTGCTGAATCTCATCCCAGTCGCTTCACACTCGGCTGCGAACCGATCCAGGGAGAGCTGAAGATCCTGGCCAGATGAAGCCATCAGGACCACATCTGCAAACAGCAGAGACCTAGTCCTGCAGCCACCAAACCAGATCCCTTCAACGCCTTGACTGCGCCTAGAAATTCTGTCCATAAAAGTTATGAACAGAATAGGTTTAACGAAGTGGTCAAACAAATTGAATAATAACGTTCATTCATTTTATATTTATTTCCTTCACGGATGAGCATTTTTGATCAATAGACAATTCAACTTTAGCAATTAAACACATATTTTTACAACCTATGCTTGAGAAGGAACAGGATGATGAAAATCTTATATTTCCTGCCCCCCTTCAACATAATAAGTAGTCTTACTTAATGGATTCACAAGCATACAAACCAAACAAATACATCCAAATATAATGAAAACAAACAGAAAACACACAAAAAAATCAAGTGCAAAACTTCTTGAAGTACTATCCCAACAAAAAAAGTAATAAACACCTCACGGGATGATACAAAACCAGACAAAAATGTTTGTAAAATAATTAGAGATGTCCGATATGCCGATATAATCGGCCGATAAATGCTTTAAAATGTAATACCGGAAATTATCGGTTTCAAAAAAGTAAAATATATGACTTTTTAAAAACACCGCTGTGTACACGGACGTAGGGAGAAGTGCAGAGCGCCAATAAACCTTAAAGGCGCTACCTTTGAGTGCCGGCCCAATCCCAAAATATCTACAGCTTTTCACACACACAAGCGAATGCAAGGCAAACTTGATCAACAGCCACACATGTCACACTGAGGGTGGCCGTATAAACAACTTTAACAAAGAATGACAAAACACATTTCGGGAGAACATCTGCACCATAACAAAACATAAACACAACAGAGCAAATACCCAGAACCCCTTGCAGCAATAACTCTTCCGGGACGCTACAAAATACACCCCCCGCTATCCCCTCCAACCCCGCCCACCTCAACCTTCTCATGCTGAGTTGATTTATTTTGGAAAACCTTGTTACATTGTTTAATGCATCCAGCGGGGCATCACAACAAAATAGGCAACAATAATGTGTTAATTCCACGACTGTATATATCGATATCGGTTAATATCGGAATCGGTAATTATGAGTTGGACAATATCGGGATGTCGGCAAAAAAATCCATTATCGGACATCTTTCCTTATGATCATATTGTTCTGTCTTTCTATATTTTTTTCAATGGGAATATATTTCTACAATCTTTTATCTCATTTTAAAGAGATTTCCATATTTTATCCCCCACCACCGATATACACAATTCTTTTAAAGTTGTCCTCGAATACTGATGTTTGAAATGAAGTGAATTATATTTATATAGCGCTTTTCTCGAGTGACTCAAAGTGCTTTACATAGTGAAACCCAATATCTAAGTTACATTTAAACCAGTGTGGGTGGCACTGGGAAAAGTGTCTTGCCCAAGGACACAACGGCAGTGGCTAGGATGACAAAAGCGGGAGTTGAACCTGGAACCCTCAAGTTGCTGGCACGTCCACTCATCCAACCGAGCTATACCGCCCCGAAATGACCTTTTCTTCTATGCTCTTCATTTCATTAACAGTATCAATTGCAATAACAATTCCAACATAGCAGTGATTATGAAAAAAATAAAAAATATTTAAAAAATGAGCAATAGTGGCTTAAACTTGCATCACATCTTATAACCTTAAAAACACAGTGTCCAATATTTTCCCCACACATAAAATAAGTCATATTTTAGGTTAATTTGATAGTTAAAACAAATGAAAAAGCTGGACAAAGTGGCTGGGGAGAGGAAAGTTTGGGCTTCCCTGCTTAGGCTGCTCCCCCCGCGACCCGACCTTAGATAAGCGGAAGAAGATGGGGCTGAACAAGGGTGATGGGTCAAAATGCAGAGAATAATTTTGCCAAACCTAGTGTGTGTGTGACAATAGAATAGAAAATAATGGACTTATAGGGCAGTATGGCTCGGTTGGTACCAGCAACTTGAGGGTTCCAGGTTCGATCCCTGCTTCCGTCATCCTAGTCACTGCCATTGTGTCCTTCGGCAAGGCACTTTACCCACCTGCTCCCAGTGCCACCCAAACTGGTCGAAATGAAATTTAGATATTGGGTTTCACTATGTAAAGCGCTTTGAGTCACTAGAGAAAAGCACTATATAAATAAAATTCACTTCACTTTGTCATTATATTTGGATATAACGAGGATAAGGACTCAAATTTAAAGTACGGTTTTATGGAATAAAAATAAATCACATCAGTAATAAAGATAAGAAATAAGGATTGAAATAAACAAGACTACTATCCAATAAAAACGATAAACAATCCTGTACAATATACAAAAAACTGTACAATATACAGAACAATATATAGATACAGTGGGGCAAAAAAGTATTTAGTCAGCCACCGATTCTGCAAGTTCTCCCACTTAAAATGATGACAGAGGTCTGTTATTTTCATCATAGGTACACTTCAACTGTGAGAGACGGAATGTGAAAAAACATTGTAGGAATTTTAAATAATTTATTCGTAAATTATGGTGGAAAATAAGTATTTGGTCAACCATTGAAAGCTCTCACTGATGGAAGGAGGTTTTGGCTCAAAATCTCACGATACATGGCCCCATTAATTCTTTCCTTAACACGGATCAATCGTCCTGTCCCCTTAGCAGAAAAACAGCCCCAAAGCATGATGTTTCCACCTCCATGCTTCACAGTAGGAATGGTGTTCTTGGGATGCAACTCAGTATTCTTCTTCCTCCAAACATGACAACTTTAGTTTATACCAAAAAGTTCTATTTTGGTTTCATCTGACCACATGACATTCTCTCAATCCTCTGCTGTATCATCCATGTATCCATTTTGGTATAAACTCAACTCGTCGTGTTTGGAGGAAGAAGAATACTGAGTTGCATCCCATTAACACCATACCTACTGTGAAGCATGGGGGTGGAAACATCATGCTTTGGGGCTGTTTTTCTGCTAAGAGGACAGGATGATTGATCCGTATTAAGGAAAGAATGAATGGGGCCATGTATCGTGAGATTTTGAGCCAAAACCTCCTTCCATCAGTGAGAGCTTTGAATGGTTGACCAAATACTTATTTTCCACCATAATTTACAAATAAATTCTTTAAAATTCCTACAATGTGAATTCCTGGATTTTTTTTTTTTCACATTCTGTCTCTCACAGTTGAAGTGTACCTATGATGAAAATTACAGACCTCTGTCATCATTTTAAGTGGGAGAACTTGCACAATCCGTGGCTGACTAAATACTTTTTTGCCCCACTGTATACAACATACAGATGTATCGCACTCGAAGGGTAATATTGCGCAGTAGGATATTGGGGTACGATATTGTATAAGGGTGAATCATTTTTTATAAGTTTCAGTTCAGTTCAATCATCGGTACTTTAAATGCATTTTTACTTTTTACAGATCACCAAGAATACAAGTTTGCAGTGCTTATTTTGTTTTTTTCAACCATAACTCTTTAATTCTCTGACATTCCCACAATAAATGAGTAAGAGTTTCCTCAGCTGGCCGACACTTCATACAAAACTTACGATCTACTGCACCAATTTTAAACAGCTGAGAAGATGTCAAATACAATCTATTCAAAACCTAAATTGACTCAGCCTATCTTTTATCCTTATTTTTTCCAAATACACTACATTGCCGAAAGTATTTGGCCACCCATCCAAATGATGAGAATCAGGTGTTCTAATCACTTGGCCCGGTGTATAAAATCAAGCACTCAGGCATGGAGACTGTTTCTACAAACGTTTGTGAAAGAACGGGCCGCTCTCAGTGATTTCCAGTGTGGAACTGTCATAGGATGCCACCTGTGCAACAAATCCAGTCGTGAAATTAAATATTCAAATGTCAAATTTATTATAAGGAAAATGAAGAGTTTGGGAACAACAGCTACTCAGCCACCAAGTGGTATGCCACGTAAACGGACAGAGAGGTGTCGGCGGATGCTGAAGGGCATAGTACAAAGACTTTCTGCACAGTCAGCTCCAAACTTCATGTGACCTTCCAATTAGCCCACGTGCAGTACGCAGAGAGCTTCATGGAATGGGTTTCCATGGCCGGTGGCTGCATCTAAGCCATACATCACCAAGTCCAATGCAAGGAGTGTTGAATCACGCTTTTCCATCTGGCAATCTGATGGAGCAGTCTGGGTTTGGAGGTTGCCAGGAGAACGCTATATTTCGGACTGCATTGTGCAGAGTGTGAAGTTTGGTGGAGGAGGAATTATGGTGTGGGGTTGTTTTTCAGGAGTTCAGTTAGCTCCAGTGGAATTACCTTTGAATGCTCCAGGATACCAAAACATTTTGGACAATTCCATGGGATAGCACTTCACGTTCATATGTGAGTAAAGGCCAAACACTTTTGGCTATATAGTGTAACATTCAATATTTGAACAAGAACCGGGCCTTGTTTTTTGTGGACACCGTGCTCGGTCGTACCTCGTTGTCGTGCGGCGGCAGCTGATAGAGGAGCTGCTTGATGCGGAACTTCTCGCCCGGACTGTTGACGTACGGAACCTTCTCTTCTGGCAGGCAGGAGAAGTAGGACTGGACCTGAGGAAGATTAGATTTAGACTTAGACTTCCTTTTCATTGTCATTCAAATTGGAACTTTACAGTACATATAAGAATGGGATTTTGTTACGTTAGCTCGTGGTAGTGCAGGATAAAAAAGCAATAAGGTGCAGATATAAATAAATAGATTACTGTAAAGATAAATATATTGCACTTTTGCATAGGCATCCACGTTTATGGATGGATGTTATATTGTCTTTTTATTCCAGCGAGTTAATCTGTTTTTGGGGTGGAATTGAGGGGATTATTATGATGCGTTCAAGAGTCTTACGGCCTGAGGGAAGAAGCTGTTACAGAACCTGGAGGTTGCGGAACCTCTTTTTAGAGTCCAACAGTGAAAACAGTCTAAGGAGTCTCTGTAGATTTTCTGAGCCCTGTTCAGGCAGCGGCTTTTTGCGATCTGCTAGATAGGAAGAAGAGGTCCTCACCACTCTGCAGAGACTTCCACACTGCAAAAGTAAGATTGAATATCTCAAATAAGGGTGATATTTACTTATTTTCTTTCCGATAAGATAATTCTTCTCACTAAGCAGATTCTATGTTAGAGTGATTTTTACTTGTTTTAAGGGTTTTGGTCCCAAATGATCCCAGGAAGATAAAACAGCTTGTTGCTGAGATTTGATGACCTATATTGAGTAAAACATGCTTGAAACTAGAATATCAAGTGTTGCAAATCTGTGTCATCAACACTCATAAGTATAAAACTACTTGTTCAAAGTAAGAATTTCTTATTTCAAGCATAAAAAAAAAAAAAATCATGACTTTGACCCAATTGTTTCTCATCGTTAAAACAGATGACGGCCAAATGGACTTTGGTGTTTAATTTTCAATTATACAATAGAACTCATATAGTACAGTTGGCACAGTACAGCAAACTGACGGAAATAGTTCATTCACATTCAGATAAATTCTTCAAAATTATAATTTAAAAAATATTTGGTTGGGTGCTGGGCTGTAAATATATATATATATATATATATATATATATATATATATATATATATATATATATATATATATATATATATATATATATATATATATATATATATATATATATATATATATAAAATATACATACATCCATTTTCTACCGCTTATTCTCTTTAGGGTCACGGGGGGCGCTGGTGCCTATCTCAGCTACAACCGGGCGGAAGGCGGTGTACACCCTGGACAAGTCGCTACCTCATCGCAGGGCAAACACAGATAGACAGACAACATTCACACATTAGGGCCAATTTAGTGTTGCCAATCAACCTACATTATCCCAAGGTGCATGTCTTTGGAGGTGGGAGAATACATATATATATATATATGTATATATATATATTTATATATATATATATATATACATATATATATATATATATATATATATATACATATATATATATATATATATACATATATATATGTATATATATATATATACATATATATATATATATATATACATATATATATGTATATATATATATATATATATATATAATTGACTGAAAGAGCATGCACTTGGCGCGATGATGTCATGTTATAGATGGGGAAAATGCAAGAAATGTAACGCCGGGCGCATATCATTATGTCAAGATAATGGCACTAGCATGTACTTAATTTAAGCATATTTTTCAACATATTGAGCAAAAAGGTCCTTTTTTTCTACCAAGAAAAGAGCACTTGTTATTAGTGTGAATATACTTATTTCAATGCATTTTGGGGTTCATTGAGGTTACCTAATTTTACTTGTTTTGGAAAGTCTTGACAAGCCAAATTTTCTTGTTCTATTGGCAGATATTTGCTTAGTTCAAGTAAAAAAAAAATGTTTTTCTTGTTTTGGAACACTGACTTTTTGCTGTGCAGTCTGAGGCACTGCAGGCTCCAGTCCAGACAGAGATGCAGTAGGGAAGTAAGCTCTATATAGTGCCTCTGTAGAACGTGGTCAGAATAGGTGCTCTTTTCATCCGACGCAAAAAGGGAATGCGCTGCTGAGCTCTTTTTACAGGAGCTCCGCTGTGTACACTGCAAAAAGTCAGTGTTCAAAAACAAAAAAAAAAAATACAAGTTTATGAGTTTGAACATCAAATATCTTGTCTTTGTAGTGCATTCAACTGAATATGAGTTGGAAAGGATTTGCAAATCATTGTATTTCATTTAGATTTACATCTAGCACAATTTCCCAACTCATATGGAAACGGGGTTTGTAAAAACTAGTTCATTGTTCTTAATGGAAAGGCGACAAGGCAACCGCTTGTTACTTTCGGGGTCTACTAGCCGCTCAGGCAAGTCCAGTGGTCTAAAAATGCATTTTCCCATCCATAACATGACATCATCGCGCCAAATTAAATATTTCTGTTCAAAATAGCTTGAAATTTCACATGTTAAAATGTTTAAATAGTAACTGTACTACTATATGAGTATGTATGTTCTATTGTTCATTGAAAATTAAACAGCAAAGTCCATTTGGATGTCATCCGTTTTAATGATGAGACACAATTGTGTCAAAGTCATTTTTTTTTTTTCATGCTTGAAATAAGAAATTATTACTTTGAAAAAGCAGTGTTATACTTGTGAGGGTTGATGACACAGCTTTGCAACAGTTTATATTCTCGTTCCAAGCATGTTTTGCTCAATATAGTTCATAACATATCAGCAACAAGCTGTACTATCTTACTGAGATCATTTAGTACCAAAACCCTTAAAATAAGTAAAACACTCTAACATAAAATCTACTTAGTGAGAAGAATGATCTTATCCGAGAGAAAATAAGCAAATATCACCCTTATTTGAGATATTTAATCTTACTTATATTTCAGTTTTTGCAGTGTGGAAGTCTCTGCAGAGTGGTGAGGACGTCTTCCTCCTATCTAGGGAAACGCAAAAAGCCGCCGCCTGACCAGGGCTCAGAAAATCCATAGAAACTCCTTAGACTGTTTTCACTGCTGGACTCTACAAAGAGGTTCTGCAGCCTCTAGTAAAACACTTAAAATCTGCTTAGTGAGAAGAATGATCTAATCAGACAGAAAATAAGCAAATATCACCCTTATTTGAAATATTTAATCTTACTTAGATTTCAGTTTTTGCAATGTGGAAGTCTCTGCAGAGTGGTGAGGACCTCTTCCTCCTATCTAGGGAAACGCGAAAAGCCGCCGCCTGACCAGGGCTCAGAAAATCCGTAGAGACTCCTTAGACTGTTTTCACTGCTGGACTCTAGAAAGAGGTTCCGCATCCTCAAGTAAAACACTTAAGATCTGCTTAGTGAGAAAAATTATCTAATTAGACAGAAAATAAGCAAATATCGCAATTATTTGAAATATTTAATCTTACTTAGATTTCAGTTTTTGGAATGTGGAAGTCTCTGCAGAGTGGTGAGGACCTCTTCCTCCTATCTAGGAAAACGCAAAAAGCCGCCGCCTGACCAGGGCTAAGAAAATCCGTAGAGACTCCTTAGACTGTTTTCACTGCTGGACTCTAGAAAGAGGTTCCGCAGCCTCAAGTAAAATACTTAAAATCTGCTTAAAATGATCTAATCAGACAGAAAATAAGCAAATATCACCCTTATTTGAGATATATTTAATCTTACTTAGATTTCAGTTTTTGCAGTGTTGGGACCAGGTCATATTGTCAGTTATCTGCGCTCCCAGGAACTTAGTGCTGCTTACGATCTCCACTGCTGTGCCCAGGATGAAGAGTGGATTGATTGATTGATTTAAACTTTTATTAGTAGATTGCACGGTATAGTAGATATTCCGTACAATTGACCACTCAATGGTAACACCCGTATAAGTTTTTCCAACTTCTTTAAGTCGGGGTCCACGTTGATCAATTCATGGAAATGATGGCATCGGTAATCCAGTTACATTTGCTTTATTCCTAGTTACGGAAAACCGGGGAAGCGGGTTCTTCATAAATCATCCCGGGTCAACAGGTCAAATGAGTTTTTACAATCATAAGCTTGTCTCTATAGGGACAGGACAATGCACGCCGGTCTTTGCTGGCACTTTGACCTTTTTTTTTTCGGGGGCCGACCACTCGGAGAGTAAACTTTATGAGGGATGGGCCATTACGGCCCGCCAGATAAAGAGGTGGGACGTGCTGGTCTTGTGTGTCGGGGGACTTCCTGCAGCTCCAGAAGGGGAGCGAACAGCAATTTAGCCTGACAATCAAGCCCATCACCACCACCCCGTCGTAAATTATGCACATTTTGACGCCGCTATTACCCCTCATCTCGCTCCACGGGGGCTCGGCTATGTGTTCCTTTCCCAGAATGACGGGTGCAGTAAAGACATTACAGTTGAGCCAAAGAAAAAAAAAAAAAGCCCTGTATTATTTATTGTGCTTCTCCATCCCCTCCTTGGCGTCCATGTGTGTGGTTCAACACAGAGATAGAGGAACCGGGGAGAGCCGGGTTTAGGAAACATGCCACATTACTCCGGCTGCCCTCCGGGCTCGACTAACAGCCCTGCTTGTGTTTGTGGAGGAAAAGGCTTGTTAAAAAGTCGGCCCCCCAATTCCCGATCCTGCGAGCAGCAGGATGCTGGACCCACCGAGTCCTCCACAACAGATCTCTGATAATCACAAGCAGACTTGACCAGACTGCAGTTTGTGAAGAAAACCCTCACATCCTGTCTGTTGAGACAAGTTTGTTTTTTCCACCAGGGATCGCTTTAATGTCGGCATTATTTCCACGGACCCGCTTTCTATAAAAACCTTTGGCACATGAACATTGTATACGTATATGTGTGTATATATATATAGCTCCAGCCTATCTTGCCGATTGTATTGTCCCGGCAAGAAATCTGCCGTTCAAAGGACTCCGGCTTATTAGTGATTCCCAGAGCCCAAAAAAAGTCTGCGGGCTATAGAGCGTTTTCCGTTCGGGCTCCAGTACTCTGGAATGCCCTCAAGATGCTACCTCAGTAGAAGCATTTAAGTCTCACCTTAAAACTTATTTGTATACTCTAGCCCAGGGGTCAGGAACCTTTTTGGCTGAGAGAGCCAAAAAGCCAAATATTTCAAAAAGTATTTCCGTAAGAGCCATATAATATTTTTCTTAACACTGAACACAACTAAATGTGTGCATTTGTAAGTAAGACCAACATTTCTAGGGTATAAGAGGTCTCTTATTCTTTGTAATAACATTGTTATTCTGAAGCTAACTGGGGTGTGCCAGGACAGGCCTCGAAATCAGCGACAGGTGCGTAGATGGTCCACCTGGGCCTTGACCTGTCGCTCTGTTATAAGCAGCAGCCAGTAGGAGAGACGGGGTTGGGGCTGGAGCCAGAGCGCGAGCGAGAACGAAAGACAAAAATACAATTTCTGGACAGCAACTGAGAGACTTATTGAAAAATAAAACAATATTGTAACCCTGAAACAGGCTCTCATTTCGGTGCTTGGTGGTCTGAAGAACCCCCAGAGGGGAAAGCCCCACACTAACCAATAATAAATGAATAACTTCTTACCATTACGCAACTTCTTGAACAGGTGCGGTATTTTTAAGACTGTGATTACAAGTGGAATCATTCATTACTTATCATGTTAAGCAATGTCAGCTCAGATTTATCCGAGAGCCAGATGCAGTCATCAAAAGAGCCACATCTGGCTCTAGAGCCATAGGTTCCCTACCCCTGCTCTAGCCTTTAAATAGACTCCCTTTTTAGACCAGTTGATCTGCCGTTTCTATTATTTTTCTCCTCTGTCCCACTGGAAGGGGTCCGGTCCGGTGGCCATGGATGAGGTGCTGGCTGTCCTGATTCGGGACCCAGGATGGACCACTCGTCCAGAGCTTGGGGTGGTTTCCTGCTGGCTCCACTGTGGACGGGACTCTCACGGTTGTGTTGGATCCACTATGGTTGAACTTTCACAGTATCATGTTGGACCCGCTCGACATCCATTGCTTTCGGTTCCCCTAGAGGGGGGGAGGGGTTGCCCACATATGCGGTCCTCTCCAAGGTTTCTCATAGTCATCATTGTCACCGACGTCCCACTGGGTGTGAGTTTTCCTTTCCCTTATGTCGTTGTGATTTGTGTTGTGGTTTGTGCAGCCCTTTGAGACACTAGTGATTTAGGGCTATATAAATAATCATTGATTGATTGATAATGTACTATAACAAAGGAGTTGTAACATACAGTCGTGCTAATAAGTTTACATACCCTGGGAGAATTTATTTCTTCTCGACCATGCAGCCCATTTTTCTTCAAGTGCCTCCTTATTGTGCATCTTGAAACAGCCACACCCCAATTTTTCAGAGAGTACTGTATTTCAGCTGAAGTTATTCGTGAATTTTTATTTTTCATCTCAAACAATTTTACTGGCTGGTGTGGCTGAAATCTTTGCTGGTCTAAATGAATCCCTCATTCTCCATTTCTTAATCAGCGTTTGAACACTACTGATTGGCATTCTCAATTCCTGGGCTATCTTTTTATACCCCTTTCCTATGTTATGAAGTTCAATGACCTTTTCTTGCAGATCCTTCGACAATTCTTTTGCCTTTCCCATGACTCGGAATCCATAAACATCCGTGCAGATGCAATGGTCTGCCAAACAAACATGTCACAGGTGCGGATTAGAACCCTTCTTCCATTCATGCTTAATGGTTGTGTGAAGCTATTTATTGGCAAACAACTGTATTTATTCTTTTCAATTAAAAATGACAAAAGAAAGTACCCAAATGACCCTGATCAAAAGTTGACACACCCCAGTGACTTTGATCTGATAACATGCCCAAAAGTTGACAAAAACAGGTTTGAATGGCTCATCAAGGTTCCAATCCTCACCTGTGACATGTTTGTTTGTAATTGATGTGTGTGTATGAAAGGTCAGTGAGTTTCTGGGCTTCTGACAGACCATTGCATCTTTCATCCAGTACTGCACGGATGTTTCTGGATTCCGAGTATTGGGGAAGGCAAAAGAATTGTCAAAGGTAATTGAAAAGTTAATTGAACTGCATAAAACAGGAAAGGGGTATAAAAAGATAGCCAAGGAATTGAGACTGCCAATCAGCAGTGTTCAAACGCTGATTAAGAAGTGGAAAATGAGGGATACATTTAGACCAGCAAAGATTTCAGCCACACTGACAGGAAAATTGTTCGAGATAAAAAAATAAAAATACACGAATAATTTCAGCTGAAATAGAGGACTCTCTAACAAATTGTTGTGTGGCTGTTTCAAGATGCACAATAAGGAAGTACTTGAGGCGGTATAGCTCGGTTGGTAGAGCGGCCGTGCCAGCAACTTGAGCGTTGCAGGTTCGATCCCTGCTTCCGCCATCCTAGTCACTGCCGTTGTGTCCTTGGGCAAGACACTTTACCCACCTGCTCCCAGTGCCACCCACACTGGTTTAAATGTAAAATTTAGATATTGGGTTTCACTATGTAAAGTGCTTTGAGTCACTAGAGAAAAAGCGCTATATATTCACTTCACTTCACTTGAAGAAAAATGGGCTGCATGGTCGAGAAGAATAAATTCTCCCAGGGTATGTAAACTTATGAACACAACTGTACATCTATTAACAATCTTATAGGTGTGTTTAGTGGGACAGGCCAAAGTCAAGTCGTAGTTTATGAATTAATTTTTGTTTCTGTGCGGCCCGGTTGCAAATGCGTCACGGACTGCTACCGTTTTCCAGACCGGTGGTTGGGGACTGGTCAATTTCGGTCTTCCAACAATCGCTATTTCTTCAGAATCCAAACATATATTCATGTACTATATATAGACTATTATTTGTGCACTCTTGACAAGTGATGCACTGGAAATGAGATCGTCTTAAATAGACTTTGCTCACCGAAACCGGATCCACTTCCTGGCAACTGTATTTTTCCGGCGTGACGTGGCTCGCCACAAGATGACAAAAAAGTCACATTCCGGTCGCATTGGATTCAGACAAGGGTTGTCCCAATACCAATATTTTGTTACCGGTACCAACATTTATTTCGAAACTCTTCGATACATTTCTAAATAAAGGGGGCCACAAAAAAAAAGGCATTATTGGCTTTATTTTAACAACATTTTAGGGTAGAAAGCATTTAAGTCTTATCTTAAAACTCATTTGTATACTCTAGCCTTTAAATAGACCCGCCTTTTTATACCAGTTGATCTGCCATTTCTTTTCTTTTCTTTTCTACGCTGCCCCCCTCTTTTTTGTGGAAGGGGGCCATGGAGGAAGTCCTGGCTGTCCAGAGTCAGGACCAGGGGGTGGACCGCTCGCCTGTTCTTGGCTGTCTTGAGTTTCCAATAATTTCTACAACTCTTATTTTTTTGTGATCGGAGCACATACTTGTTGGTCACAAAAAACATTCATGAAGTTTGGTTCTTTTATTAATTTATTATGAGTCTAGTGAAAATGTGAGCAAATCTGCTGGGTCAAAAGTATACATACAACAATGTTAATATTTGCTTACATGCCCCTTGGCAAGTTTCACTGCAATAAGGCGCTTTTGGTAGCCATCCACAAGCTTCTGGTAGATTTTTTTGACCACTCCTCTTGACAAAAGTGGTGAAGTTCAGCTAAAGTTGTTGTTTTTGTTTTCTCCAGAAGGTCTTATCTTTTTCCATGTGAAGTCAGGTGAAACAAAAATGTAGCTGTTTGGCCACAATACCCATGTATTTGTTTGGAGGAGAAAAGGTGAGGCCTTTAATCCCAGGAACATCAAACCTACCGTCAAGCATGATGGTGGTAGGTTTATGCTCTGGGCCTGTTTTGCTGCCAATGGAACTGGTGCTTTACAGAGAGTAAATGGGACAATGAAAAAGGAGGATTACCTCCAAATTCTTTAAGACTACCTAAAATCCTCAGCCCGGAGGTTGGGTCTTGGGCACAGTTGGGTGTTCCAACAGGACAATGACCCCAAACACATGTCAAACTTGGTAAAGGAATGGCTAAATCAGGCTAAAATTACGGTTTTCCTGACTTAAAGGCGTGGACAATGCTGAAGAAACAAGTCCATGTCAGGAAAAAAAACACATTTAGCTGAACTGCACCAATTTTGTCAAGAGGAGTGGTCAAAAACTCAACCAGAAGCTTGTGGATGGCTACCAAAAGTCCCTTATTGCAGTGAAACTTGCCAAGGGACACGTAAGCAAATATTGCTGTATGTGTACTTTTGGTCACATTTTGAGTAGACCCATAATAAATTCATTAAAAAAAAAAACTTCATGAATATTTTTTGTGACCAACAAGTATGTGCTCCAATCACTCTATCACCAAAAAATAAGAGTTGTAGAAAGTATTGAAAATTCCAGACAGCCATGACATTATGTTCTTTACAAGTGTATGTAAACTTTTGACCATGCCTGTCCATCCATTTATACTTCATATTACTCTACTTTACTTTCACATAAAACAACACTTTTTTATTTTATTTTGTAGTGTTAGCGACTAGCGATTTCCTCCTGGTCTATTTCCTTAGTTTTTACTTTATTAAAGTGCACATGCAAGTGATATGGAGGCCACATTGGGCCCCCTTTGTGAAAAATCAGATCCAAAAATAAGAAAAATCAGATCTGGCCCACTTCTGCCTGCAGTGTAAACGTAGTCTAAGTTTACCTTTTAAGCTGATTGAGCTTTTCTGAATTGTGTTGTTCTGATCTTCCGTGAGGGCTCGCTTCCTTTCTCTGAGACCTCAACTGGCCGAGCATCATTTATCTGGGCCAAGCACTCGCCGAGTCAGGAATGAGAATGAAGTCATTGCTATTTTTATCCTCCATCCAGGGGATATTCAGCGTACGTAGGAAAAAGATCATTTGTTATCACGGTTCGCAAGAATGGCGCTCAACTGAGTGTAGGCTAAGAAAAATGTTGACCATATTTGGAACTGAGTATGAATATTTATAAAAGTCTGGCATGAGAACACCTCAACCAGAATAACGACCCGCCTCATTGAGGATTGGTTGTGTCGGCGATTAATTACAGAAAGTATTCACAAAGCTTCACTTTTTGTGTAGCTCGGTTGGTAGAGCGGCCGTGCCAGCAACTTGAGGGTTGCAGGTTCGATTCTCGCTTGTGCCATCCTAGTTACTGCCGTTGTGTCCTTGGGCAAGACACTTTACCCACCTGCTCCCGGTGCCACCCACACTGGTTTAAATGTAACTTAGATATTGGGTGTCACTATGTCAAGCGCTTTGAGTCACTTGAGAAAAGCGCTATATAAATATAATTCACTTCACTTCACTTACAGCCTTATTGTCCTCAAAATTCTACACACAACACCCCATAATGACAATGTGAAACTTTTTTTTATTTATTTATCTACACATATATGAAAAATAAAACACAAACTAATCACATGTACATAAGTATTCACTTTGTTTATGCAGCAATTAAAGCTTCAAGTCTTTTTGAATACGATGCCACAAGCTCGGCACACCTATCTTTGGGCACTTTCTCTCTTTCCAGCACATTTCAAGCTCCATCAGGTTGGATGGGAAGTGGAAGTTTTCATCCGGGATGTCTCTGAACATTGCTGCATTCGTTTTAGTCGAGTCAGGGAGGTGACCAAGACCATGGTCACTCTGTCAGAGCTACAGGATTCCTCTCGGGGTGGTATAGCTCGGTTGGTAGAGCGGCCGTGCCAGCAACTTGAGGGTTGCAGGTTCGATCCCCGCTTCCGCCATTCTAGTCACTGCCGTTGCTCCCAGTGCCACCCACACTGGTTTAAAATGTAACTTAGATATTGGGTTTCACTATGTAAGGTGCTTTGAGTCACTAGAGAAAAAGCGCTATATAAATATAGTTCACTTCACTTCTGTGGAGAGAGGTTCAAGCTGTATGGTAGAGTGGCCAGACGGAAGCCATTTCTTAGTAAAAAAACGTTTGCAAAAATGTACCTGAAAGACTCTTAGACCATGAGAAATTAATTCTCTGGTCTGATGAGACAAAGGTTGAAGTCTTTGGCGTGAATGCCGGATGTCATGTTTGGAGAAAACCATGGCCAATACCATCCCTACTTTGAAACATTGGTGGTGGCAGCATCATGGTTTTCAGCGGCAAAAACTGGGAGACTAGTCAGGATAGAGAGAAAGATAAATGCAGGATTGTACAGAGACATGCTGGATGAAAACCAACCCTTCCCATCCAACATAATGGAGCTTGGGAGTTGCTGCAAAGAGGACTGAGTGAAAGTGCCCAAAGATTTAGAATTCAAAAAGACTTGAGGCTGTAATTGCAACCAAAGGTGCATCAAGAAATAATTGAGCAATGCTTATGTACATGTGAATTTGTAGTTTTTGATTTTTAATACATTTGCAAATAAAAAAAACCCAAAATGTTTCACATTGTCATTATGGGGTATTGTGTGTAGAATTTTGAGGACAACAACCAATGAGGCTGTGTAACATAAAAATGTGGGGAAAGTGAAGCGCTGCGAATACCGTACATGAGTGTAAAAATCAAGGGGTCATTCTTAGACATCCCTCAACTAGCCCTAAAACCCGAAGCCTCGTTTCCACGATCGGCAAAGTTGGTTGCAGCATCTTTGTTCACCTGCTCAGGGCGAAGACCGGGCGGTACCCAGGCGTACTCCTCCAGCGCGCAGCCCGAGTCGTCGTCCGAGGTGGAACTGCGCTGGAAGCCGGACGTCAGTTTGCTGACTTTCTGCTCCATGATCAAATCTCTCTGGCGCGCCCCTCCTCCGCCCTGATAGCCCGCCGCCGCCGCCACCACTGTTGCGCCCGCTAGGCTCATCAGACTCTGCTTCTCACTAGACACAGGAGAGAGGGAGGGGAAGAAGTCATGATAATGACATTTGTATCCGGCCTTCAAAAGTCTGTGAAGTCACTCACAAAGAACAAACTGCTGAGAGCCTAACGTAAGGGGTCGGCAACCCAAAATGTTAAAAGAGCAATATTGGACCAAAAGTACAAAAAACAAATCTGTCTGGAGCCGCAAAAATTTAAAAGCCTTATGTAAGTGTTAAAATGAAGACAATACATGTAAGTAATTGTCTCAGAGGGTTAGATACCTCCTGGAAATTATTACTAAAGGTATACATGTGTGTGGAGAGGCGGAGCTGGCAGGGCACGCCGGAGCCCGGCCCAAGATGGCAGCGAGGAGGCCTGCCCTGCCTCGCTGTCGGACTGCCGGCCACACCTCCTCGCCGGCATCTTGCAGCGGGCAGCGGTGTGCCTTGCCTCCATACTTGCCAACCTTGGGAACTCCGATTTCCGGAGGTGGGGGGGCGTGGTCAGGGGCGTGTATGAAATACTTGACTTTCAGTGAATTCTAGCTATATATATTTATTTTATTATATATATATATATATATATATATATATATATATATATATATATATATAAAAGAAATAGCTGAATTTCAGACGGCATCTAAAAAATACACAGTAATAAAAACACAGTTGTCCTACTAGCTGTACTGTGCTTGCTGGTTACTAAAAAAACAAAACAATTACCTTTCATTTGAGTAACCTTTTTTCTGCCATTTGCGTACTGGCGAGAGTCACTTGCCGAAATTGCCGTCAGGTGCGCAACACCACATTCATCATTGGCCAATCAAAAAGCAACCCCATAACGTTATAGCCAACATTCACCAGGAGATGGCGACAGACAACATAGAATCACTCTATTACAGACGGCGTCGCCATGGCTGTAAGTTCCTCGTTCTTCTGCTTCGTCTCCTTGTGTGTGCAGTTTTTTATTAAAATCCGTAGATGTTGTAACGTGATTGGGCAGGCAAGCTGTTTATATAGTGGGAAAGCGGACGTGAAAACAGGCTGTCCCCACTCTAGTCCGCGACATCCAGCTCCGCTGAATTTTGGGAGATTTTTGGCAGAATATTTCTTCCGGGAGGTTTTCAGGAGAGGCGCTGAGTTTCGGGGGTTTCCCGGAAAATCCGGGAGGGTTGGCAAGTATGCCTACCTCGCTGTCGGACTGCCAGCTCCGCCTCTCCACACACATGTATACCTTTAACAAACCCAACGTTTGTGCATTCACATACAGCATAAAACATTTGGTGGGCAAAATGAGTCAAATATTGAGTGGCATAAAACAGGTCTTTCTGTGGCAGCGTCGGAGAAAGTTGTACATGTAAACCAATGACGGTGAGTTCAAGGACCGCCAAAATTAGTCGGACAAATACTGTCATCAGTGAAGCATAAACACAAACATATTAGACAATGGGCTTTCCAACAATTAGAAAGGTTTCATGTTTGTCCTAGTAGAGAAAGAATATAAAAACAATCAATCAGTCAGTCAATGTTTACATATATAGCCTGAAATCATGAGTGTCTCAAAGGGCTGCACAAGCCACAAGAAAAAAAAAAACAAATATATTTTCCCCCCCATATTTTTTCATTTTTGAAAAAGTTCCAGGTGGCCACCAGGGCGGTGCTAAAGAGCCACAGATCTCATTTGACGTTGCATGGGACCCGTCTGTCTCACACTTGACTCAATCCCTGCAGGCACAAGACATTGAAACAACGTTGACAACTTGTTGAATTAAATGCTGATGTGGAGCAACGTTGAAACAACATGATTTTTGACGACGTTTAATCAATGTTGGCTTCTGAAGTTGATTTGACCATTGAAATTTAGTCATTTCCCAACCAAAATACTACAGTACAAATATAATGTTGAAATAACATGCTATTTGACAACATTGATTTGATCATTGAAAAGTGGTCATTTCCCAACCAATATTCTACAACACAAATACAACGTTGAAACAACATGCTTTTTGACAACATGTAATCAATGTCAGGATGTGACGTTGATTTCACCATTGATACGTGGTCATTTCTTAACCAATATTGTACAACACAAACACAACGTGGAAACAGTGTACTTTTTGACAACGTTTAATCAATGTCAGGTTCTGACGTTGATTAGGCCATTGAAATTTGGTAATTTCCCAACCAATATTCTACAACACAAACATAACGTTGAAACAACATGCTTTTTGACGTTTAATCAATGTCAAGTTCTGATGTTGATTTGACCATTGAAATGTGGTCATTTCCCAACCGATATCCTACAATACAAATACAACGTTGAAATAACATGCTTTTTGGCAACATTGATTTGATCATTGAAATTGGGTCATTTCCCAACCAATAGTCTACAATACAAATACAATGTTGAAACAACATGCTTTTTGACAACGTTTAATTAATGTCAGGTTCTGACGTTGATTAGGCCATTGAAATTTGGTCATTTCCCAACCAATATTCTACAACACAAACATAATGTTGAAACAACATGCTTTTTGACAACGTTTAATCAATGTCAAGTTCTGATGTTGATTTGACCATTGAAATGTGGTCATTTCCCAACCAATATCCTACAATACAAAAACAACGTTGAAATAACATGTTTTTTGACAACATTGATTTGATCATTGAAAATTGGTAATTTCTCAACCAATATGCTACAACACAAATACAACGTTGAAACAACATGCTTTTTGACAACATTGATTTTATCATTGAATTTTGGTCATTTCCCAACCAATATTCTACAATACAAATACAATGTTGAAATAACATTCTTTTTGACAACATTGATTTGATTATTTAAATGTGGTCATTTCTCAACCAATATTCTACAATACAAATACAACGTTGAAACAACATGCTTTTTGACGACGTTTAATCAATGTTGGCTTCTGACGTTGATTTGACCATTGAAATATGGTCATTTCCCAACCACTATTCTACAACACAAATACAACGTTGAAACAACATGCTTTTTGACAACGTTTAATCAATGTCATGTTCTGATGTTGATTTGACCATTGAAATGTGGTCATTTCCCAACCAATATTCTACAACAAAAATACAACGTTGATTTGATCATTTAAATTTGGTCATTTCCCAACCAAAACTCTACAACATTAATACAACCTTGAAACAACATGCTTATTGATGTTTAATCAATGTCAGGTTGTGATTTTGATTTAACCATTGAATTTTGGTCATTTCCCAACCAATATTCTACAACAAAAATACAACATTGAAAAAACATGCTTTCTGACAACGTTTAAACAATGTCGGGTTCTGACGTTGATTTGACTATTACTTATATAAGACTTTTCAAGCCATTTTGATAGTAGGCTAATATAACCAATATAGACACTTACATCATGTGTTGTCTTCATTATAACACATATATAAGACTTTTAAAGTCATTTTGATAGCAGGCTAATATAACTAATATAGACACTTACATCATGTGTTGTCTTCATTATAACACTTATATAAGACTTTTAAAGTAATTTTGATAGTAGCCTAATATAACTAATATGGACACTTACATCATGTGTTGTCTTAATCAAAACACATATATAAGACTTTTAAAGTCATTTTGATAGTAGGCTGATATAATTAATATAGACACTTACATCATGAGTTGTCTTCATCAAAACACATATATAAGACCTTTAAAGTCATTTTGAGAGTAGGCTGGTATAACTAATATAGACACTTACATAATGTGTTGTCTTCATTATAACACGTATATAAGACTTTTAAAGTAATTTTGATGGTAGGCTAATATAACTAATACAGACACTTACATCATGTGTTGTCTTCATTATAACACGTATATAAGACTATTAAAGTCATTTTGATAGTAGGCTAATATAATTAATATAGACACTCACATCATGTGTTGTCTTCATTATAACACGTATATAAGACTTTTAAAGTAATTTTGATAGTAGGCTAATATAACTAATATAGACAGTTACATCATGTGTTGTCTTCATCAAAACACATATATAAGACTTTTAAAGTCACATTGATAGTAGGCTAATATAATTAATACAGACACTTACATCATGTGTTGTCTTCATCATAACACATATATAAGACCTTTAAAGTAATTTTGATAGTAGGCTGGTATAACTAATATAGACACTTACATCATGTGTTGTCTTCATTATAACACATATATAAGACTTTTAAAGTCATTTTGATAGCAGGCTAATATAACTAATATAGACACTTACATCATGTGTTGTCTTCATTATAACACTTATATAAGACTTTTAAAGTAATTTTGATAGTAGCCTAATATAACTAATATGGACACTTACATCATGTGTTGTCTTAATCAAAACACATATATAAGACTTTTAAAGTCATTTTGATAGTAGGCTGATATAATTAATATAGACACTTACATCATGAGTTGTCTTCATCAAAACACATATATAAGACCTTTAAAGTCATTTTGAGAGTAGGCTGGTATAACTAATATAGACACTTACATAATGTGTTGTCTTCATTATAACACGTATATAAGACTTTTAAAGTAATTTTGATGGTAGGCTAATATAACTAATACAGACACTTACATCATGTGTTGTCTTCATTATAACACGTATATAAGACTATTAAAGTCATTTTGATAGTAGGCTAATATAATTAATATAGACACTCACATCATGTGTTGTCTTCATTATAACACGTATATAAGACTTTTAAAGTAATTTTGATAGTAGGCTAATATAACTAATATAGACAGTTACATGATGTGTTGTCTTCATCAAAACACATATATAAGACTTTTAAAGTCACATTGATAGTAGGCTAATATAATTAATACAGACACTTACATCATGTGTTGTCTTCATCATAACACATATATAAGACCTTTAAAGTAATTTTGATAGTAGGCTGGTATAACTAATATAGACACTTACATCATGTGTTGTCTTCATTATAACACATATATAAGACTTTTAAAGTCATTTTGATAGTAGGCTAATATAACTAATATAGACACTTACATCATGTGTTGTCTTCATCATAACACTTTTATAAGACTTTTAAAGTCATTTTGATAGTAGGCTAGTATAACTAATATAGACACTTACATCATGAGTTGTCTTCATTATAACACTTATATAAGACTTTTACAGTCCTCAATACGAACAATTCCGCACTCAGGTTGCATTTATCCAACCAGAACACCATCAGAAAGTGTCATAATTATTGGCCAAGATAGACGATCACAAAATAAATAGTTGACAACGGATGCATAAAAGTGGTAAAAACAATATGTTTTTAGGAACTCGCATGAAACGTCAACCCCTCCTGTCTCTCTCTTTGAAGCAAAATACCCCAAAAAACTGCCAGAGCCAGAATCCTTGCCCCCTTTAATATTCTACACCAAGGCAGTAGAAGACTGGTAAGATCACGGCACGATAACTTAAATATAAAGACAACTTCAGATTGTTTTCTTTGTTCAAAAATACAACAAGCACATTCTGAAAATGTACAAATCATAATGTTTATTTTATTCATTTATTATTTATTTTTTTACACTTACATGTTGTAGTTAGTAGTATTCTACCTTAATTTGTCGTCATTTATACTTTCTGAATAAATTACGTGATAATACTCATCAGTCAACTCATTGGCGTTAATGTTCAATTTATCAAGATAAAAAAATAATATAAAAATAAAATTACAGGATGTTATTTATGGAGTTTGATAATTTTCCTCGACTGGTGCAATAACATCATGTGGTTTATTTTTATTTTTTTACATATGTAGCCTCATCTACAAAGATACAAAGAATTGCTATTGCGACATCTAGTGGACACATTTAGAACAGCAGTTTCTTTCATTCAAAATGTTGGCGCATTTTTAAAGTTAGCAAACTCGTCCGGCGGGCCGCAGGTTTGACACCCATGTTCTGCACACAATAATATGGTTCAGAAAATGTCGACTTTGATTGCACAAAACCTTTGAAATTGCCACAAATGCGCCACACCTGAGACGGACTAGAGTGGAAGCAATGGCGTGGCGCGGTTGGGAGAGTGGCCGTGCCAGCAATCTTAGGGTTTCTGGTTCAATCCCCACCTTCTAACAACCTCCTCACGTCCGTTGTGCCTTTGGGCAAGACAATGTGGAAATAGTGTCAAAGCGCTTTGAGTACCTCGAAGGTAGAAAAACGCTATACAAGTATAACCCATTTTCCATTTATTTCCGTGAACACTGCAGCACGTGTGACGTCATGTCCGCATGCGGGTCCGATTGCATTCACATCAGAAATCCCTTTTTTTTTTTTTTTTTGGTAGTGTGAACGGCCACTAAAAAGATGAGATTTGACCAAATAATCTGAATTGGACCTTGCAGTGTGAACGTAGCCTCGCACTCATGCTACATGTTAACAGTTTGAGCTATTTAGCTGTATTTCTTTTTTAAATAGCAGAAAAAAATCTATCATTTCTTGAAATGGGGCCGCACGGTGGCACAGGGGTTAGTGCATGTGCCTCACAATACGAAGGTCCTGAGTTCAATCCCGGGCTCAGGATCTTTCTGTGTGGAGTTTGCATGTTCTCCCCGTGGCTGCGTGGGTTTCCTTCGGGTACTCCGGCTTCCTCCCACCGCCCAAAAACACGCACCTGAGAATAGGTTGATTGGCAACACTAAATTGGCCCTCGTGTGCGAATGAGGTCTGTCTTTCTGTGTTGGCCCTGTGATGAGGTGGCGACTTGTCCAGGGTGTGCGACGCCTTCCGCCCGAATGCAGCTGAGCTAGGCTCCAGAACCTCCGCGTCCCCAAAAGAGACAAGCGGTAGAAAAATGGATGGATGGATGGATTTTCTGAAATGGAGTTAAACTGATTAGTCTAGGAATCGTTTCACTCCCTTGTTAAATGTACCATGACTTAAAGGGGCCCTGTTATGCAAAACCCATCTTTTCCTATCTTTGTGTTTGGGATCTGCATAAGTCCTGGAAATTTGAATTTGAACGGTGAAGGCACGGCGGAGATCTTTACAAAACATTTTTGCTTTCCTTCACACTTCCGCTTATCGAACCGTTTGGAATTGGCTCTGCCCTCTGACGTCAGTGGATATGCCCATATATGGTATTAATATATAATTAATAATAATATTAATAGTAATAATATATATTTGTGTCCTGGGCATGAGGTTAAAGTGCATCCGGCAGTGGAGGCTCCTCTATGGAGGACCTTAACCCCTTAACTACTGTTACCCTAGGTGCCCCTTGGCAGAGGCCTAGTACCTAACTGCCCTCCTAGCCAGGGATACGGTGAAGACCTCAACAGCGGAGCAGGCGGAAGACGGTAGATTTTAAGAACTATCACTACGGCTACGACGGCGGAAGAAGGCTGCAGCAGAAAAGGGTGCCCAGTCATCTTGGACTCCGACCCGATTCTGTCAAGGATCGTGTGGTGTCTGTCCGTGCACCAGTCTCCCTACGATAAACAAAGTCACGTGCAGGCATCCTCCATAAAGGGATACACCCCTACCAGGAGGATCGTCATACTGGTTCTAGTGACCGCCGATGATGATGATTTTACCCAAAGTCCGCCATTGTATCCAATAAGCTCCTTCTCTTTCACCATCCTCTTGTCGTGGGGCAGACTGTCTCGTACATGCACGTGCATCCTCCGGTGGTATTTCTAATATAAAGCAGCGTATGATTTTAACTTTTATCTACAAGTAGACTCGCTCTGGAGCATACTTGCCAACCCTTCCGATTTTCCCGTGAGACTCTCGAATCTCAGTGCCCCTCCTGAAAATCTCCCGGGGCAACCATTCTCCCGAATTTCTCCCGATTTCCACCTGGACACCAATTATTGGGGGCCTTTAGCGTCCTCTCTCACCTGAAACCTTCACCACTTTACAGTCCCATGCTGTCCAGGCGTCCGTTTTTTCCTCCATATTAACATTGTGCCGGCCCAGTTCCTCAATAATGTAGCGTTGGACGGGTTTAACAATCGTCTTTACTCGAAGATGTCAAGAACTAGTGACATGGTGTATGATATTTTGACTGGCTTAAGCACACATACGTACACACCAGTGAATGCAATGCATACTTGTACAACAGGCATACAGGTCACACTGAGGGTGGCCGTATAAACAACTTTAACACTGTTCCAAATATGCGCCACGCTGCGAACCCACACTGAACAAGAATGGCGTAACTCAACATAAACACAACAGAACAAATACCCAGAGCCCCTTGCAGCACTAACTCTTCCGGTACCCTACAATAACATCTACGGCTTTTGGAGCTCAGTGCACAACTGCACACACAACAAGAAAGAGACAAAGCGGAAGAATGACGACGAGACATGGCGACGACGAATAATAATAATAATAATAATAAGAAGAAGTACGCTTCCAAAATGATTGGTAAAAAAGAATTTAATTTCAGTCAAGACGGCTCGAAGGGGAATCGGTATGTTGCCTGCGCCTCAACCCCGAATTCGAAGGTCTCAAGGTTGGCAAGTATGCTATGGAGGCGCTAAAACTACAACATGGATGGCGGGGAGAAGACGCCGTCCAATGTGAGCAACGTAAATAAGACCGCCCACAACGCGACTTGAAGACGGTCCGTAAAACATCATCCATGCAACATTTTGACCATCATCACATGTTATGTAGACCACAATGAAGTTTTTAGACCAGGGGCCACATGGAGAAAAATCTCCTCCCAAGTGGGCCAGACTGGTAAAATCACGGCACAATAACTTAAAAATAAAGACAACTTCAGATTGTTTTATTTGTTTAAAAATAGAACAAGCACATTCTGAAATTCTACAAATCATAATGTTGTTGGGGTTTTTTTAAGCTTACATGTTGTGGTTACTAGTATTCTATCAACTTGTCATTATTTATACTTTCTGAATAAATGATGTGATAATGTTTATCAGTCAGCTCATTAGTCTTCATTTTCAATCTATAAAGATAAAAAATAATAATTTCAAAATCAAATTACAGGATGTTATTTATGTAGTTTGCTTATTTTCCTCAACTGGTGCACTAACATCATGTGGTTTATTTTTTTTTTACATATGTAGCATCATCTTCAACATGGGTGTCAAACTCTCGCCCGCGGGCCAAATTTGGCCCGCCGTGTAATTTAATTTGGCCCTTGAGGCAATATTAAATTAACATTAGATCCTGGCCAACCGGTATTATACAGCGGCAGTGCCGCTGTAACACCGCATTCACGGCTAATACTTCCCGGGAGACTCCTGAAGTTCAGTGCCCCTCCCGAAAATCTCCCGGGGCAACCATTCTCCCAAATTTCTCCCGATTTCCACTTGGACAACAAATTGGGGGCGTGCCTTATAGGCACTGCCTTTAGCGTCCTCTACAACCTGTCGTCACGTCCGCTTTTCCTCCATACAAACTGCGTGCCGGCAAAGCCAGGTAATATATGCAGCTTTTACACACACTTAATTGAATGCCACGCATACTTGGTCAACTGCCATACAGGTCACACTGAGGGTGGCCGTATAAACAACTTTAACACTGTTACAAATATGCGCCACACTGTGAGCCCACACCACACAAGAATGACAGACACATCCGCACTGAACACAACATACAGAACAAATACCCGAATCCCTTGCAGCACTAACTCTTCTGGGACGCTACAATATACACACCCCGTCCCCCCAACCCCGCCCACCTCATTGTTATTTTATTTTCAAATTCATTAGCCTGTGAAAACGTTAATGTTGATATTTACCTCATAGGGCTGCAAATGGAAAAGAAGCATTAATAATTTTTTTATTTTTATTTTATTTAATGTACCAATGATGTTTTTTCGTTTGTTTTTTGATGGTTGCTTTTGCATGATTAAGTTATGTAAGCGTTGCTTGTTCCATATTCAGTGTTAAAGCAAATCAGTGTAGCAAACTGAGCAATAATTAAGGTTTTATTCATGCACTCTCTATTGCTACTTCAAGGCTTCAGTTTGATTCATTGTTGTTATTTTATTTTCAAATGTATTATTAGCCTGTGGAAAAAGTTTATTTTTGATATGTACCTCAGAAGGCTGCAAATAGAAAAGAGGCATACGATTTTTATTTAAATTTTGTTTGATATGCCATTGATATTTTTAAATTGTTATTATTATTATTATTTTAAACTAGATGTTCCATGTCACTATAAAGTTATATAAGCCTTGCTTGTTCAATATTCAACGCAAAACTTGTTTGGGTCCCTATTAATAATTTGTTCAACCTCGGCCCGCGGCTTTGTTCAGTTTTATATTTTGGCCCACTCTGTATTTGAGTTTGACACCCCTGATCTACAAAGATACAAAGAATTGCTATTGCGGCATCTAGTGGACACATTTAGAAAAGCAGTTTCTTTCATTCAAGAATTTCGGCTCATATTTATACTTAGGGAACTCATCCTGCGGGCCGGATAAAACCTGTTCGCGGGCAGTACGTTGGACACCCCTGGTTTAGACACTTTGAATGTGACAAGCATAGCTGTGTGTCCTTCAGTGTGTAAAAAGAAGTGACCCGGCTTGATCAGTTGAACCGGCGGTCTGTGTCAACACTGGCCTGACACCCGGACAAGGCCACCATATGCGGAATGTCTCTCCCTTCATCACCCTTTCCGCCCGGGACTGTTTGTTTTCCAACCTGCCGTCGGCAAACCGTCTGATCCGCCCTGTCGTCCCGCGGGTGGACACCGCCTTGGCAGACAGGTGAGGCTGGAGAGAGGGCCGGACCACCAGAGCGACGACGTCACAGAGGGTGGGGGGCAACCCAGCGCAGGGGTGGCCTCGCGCTCTGTTTTTGCAAGCACGGGTCAGCTGAAGGGCCGACAAACGCGGACTGATCAGTAACAATTTCTTTGGTTATGTTGACATTGGAAAGAGTTTAGGGAGGAGTTAGTATTGACAAACGTTTGCACGCATTTTAGTGGGAAAACACACAAGTAAGTTGTGTTGTCCATCCATCCGTTTACTACCGCTTATTCCCTTCGGGGTCGCTGGAGCCTATCTCAGCTACACCCTGGACAAGTCGCCACCTCATCACAGGGCCTAAGTTGTGTTGTCCCGATACCAAATTTATTTTGATACTTTTCAGTACATTTCGATACTTTTCGTAATAAAGGGGACCACAAAAAATCTTAGGGTACATTAAACATAGGTTTCTTATTGCAAGTTTGTCCTTAAATAAAACAGTGAACATACTACACAACTTGTCTTTTAGAAGTAAGCAAGCGAACAAAGACTCAAAATTGAGCTGTTGACCTATGCAGTAACATATTGTGTCATTTATCATTCTATTATTTTTGTTAAAATGATGAGGGACAAACTGTAAAAATTCATTATTACTCTACTTGTTCATTTACTGTTAATATCTGGTTATTTTCTGTTTTAACACGTTCTATTTACACTTGTGTTAAAATGTAATAATCACTTATTCTTCTGTTGTTGGATATTTTACATTAGTTTTGGATGATACCACAAATTTAGGTATCAATCTGATTTCGAGTAGTTATAAGATCATACATTGGTCATATTCAAAGTCCTCATGTTTAATTTTCATGAGGGAACTCTCTTGAAGGAATCAATAAAGTACTATCTATCGATCTATCGATCAATCTGTCTGTCCGTCGGTCGGTCTGTCGGTCAGTCGGTCTGTCTGTCAGTCGGTCTGTCGGTCAGTCGGTCTGTCTGTCTGTCTGTCTGTCTGTCTGTCTGTCTGTCTGTCTGTCTGTCTGTCTGTCTGTCTCTCTGTCGGGCTGTCGGTCTGTCGGTCGGTCGGTCTGTCGGTCGGTCCGTCCAGGGATGTATTTCCTCAGTTTATAAACGTAGTATAAATTTTAAAAAAGTGAAAGAAAATGTTGTGATGCCAAGTAATATTGATGTAATCAGACATACGGTATTATTATGGTGTGTGTATAAGGACCCCCAAATGGCACCTATTAGGAGACTTAATATCTGGAGTTTTGTTTCACAATATTATACAAAACACATTTTTTCTTACTTTCTGGTACCTGCTGATGTGTATTTGGAATCTGCATAAATCCTCAAAATATGCGCGCGTCCGCCTTTGTAGTGGCTAAGCTCCTTCTTGTCATGATCTGTGGTCTGGATTAAGTTTTTTTATTTTCAATCTAAGACTCCCTTCGGTTCCTGTTTTTTGTGCACCCTTGTTTGTTTTAGTTACCATGGTTACTTATTATTTCCACCTGCCTCTGATTAGTGTTCACCCGCTCACCTGCTGCCTGAGCACTAATCAGAGGCATTATTTAAACCTGCCTTGCCCTCCAGTGAGTGCTGGAGTATTGTTTGCTGTATGCTGTGGACTGCCTTTTTTTTGGAAACTGAGAGCTATTCCCTGGATCCTGACTCCTGTCCCTGTTTGCTGTTTCCTGGTTTCTGGTTTGCGTTTTCCTTGCCTTTTATTTTAACATTAAAATCATGCTTTCATTTTCCAAGCCTGTCATCTCTGCATCTTGGGGTTCGTCACCACCGCTCCGTGACACTTCTTTTTCTACATCTTCTTGTTATGAGACATTCATCCTCCGCTGTTGCCATTTCTACTATAAAGTAGTGTAAAGTTCTTACTTACATCTGTCAGTAGACTCGCTAAGGAAGTTTTAAAAAACTACCGGTGTAGTGAGTTTACATTATTCACCCAAGGAACTTTAGTTATTAGAGTTTTGTTTGGAAGTTTTTTCACGGGACACATTTCCGGCGTTGTTGCACTAATGAGCCACGGATGAGAAGATGTTGCACCGTTATTGATTGAAAAAAAGTCTGAATGTCATTAAAAAAGTTAGCGCCATATTTTGACACTTCTTTCACTCCCGTCCTTGCACGCTACACCTCTACAACAAAGATGACGCTGTCCACACGTAAATAAGACCGCCCACAAAACGACGCATCCGGAAGCGACTGTCAGAAAGCGGCTTGAAGATGATCTGTAAAACATCGTCTATGCAACACTTTGACCAAAGAACCACCATACCAAAGACTATAAAAATGGGAGCCATTACCTCCCTGCTTGGCACTCAGGATCAAGGGTTAGAATTGGGGGTTGAATCACCAAAAATGATTCCTGGGCGCAGCCACAACTGCTGCTCACTGCTCCCCTCACCTCCCCCACTTCCCAGGGGGTGATCAAGGGTGATGCAGAGAATAATTTTGCCACAGCTTGTGTGTGTGTGGCAATCATTGGTACTTTACCTTTTAACTAAAGATGTCCGATAATGGCTTTTTTTGCCGATATCCGATATTGTCCAACTCTTAATTACCGATTCTGATATCAACCGACACCGATATATACAGTCGTGGAATTAACACATTATTATGCCTAATTTCGTTGTGATGCCAACATGGCACTGCCATATTTATTATTGAAGTCACAAAGTGCATTATTTCTTTTAACTTGCCTCAAAACAGCAGCTTGGAATTTGGGACATGCTCTCCCTGATAGAGCATGAGGAGGTTGAGGGGGGCGAGTTTTGGGTAGGGGGTAGCGGAGGGTGTATATTGTAGCGTCCTGAAAGAGTTAGTGCTACAAGGGGTTCTGGGTATTTGTTCCAGTGTGTTTATGTTGTGTTAAGGTGCGGATGTTCTGCCGAAATGTGTTTGTCATTCTTGTTTGGTGTGGGTTCACAGTATGGCGCATATTTGGAACAGTGTTAAAGTTGTTTATACAGCCACCCTCAGTGTGACCTGTATGGCTGTTGTGTGTGTGAAAAGCCGTAGATATTTAGTAAATTGGCTGGCACTCAAAGGCAGTGCCTTTAAGGTTTAATGACACTCTGTATTTCTCCCTACGTCCGTGTATACAGCGGAGTTTTAAAAAGTCATGAATTTAACTTTTTAAAAATGATAGCAATTACTTTGAAACCGATACTTTCCGATATTAAATTTTAAAGTATATAATATAGGCAGCCAGATATTATTGGAAATCTCTACTTCAAGGTACTCAAAGCGCTTTGACACTATTTCTACATTCAGCCATTCACACACACATTCACACACTGATGGCGGGGGTTGCCATGCAAGGCCCTAACCACGACCCGTCAGGAGCAAGGGGGAAGTGTCTTGCTCAAGTACATAACGGACGAGACGGGGTTTGTAGAAGGTGGGGATCGAACCAGGAACCCTCAGGTTGCTGGCACGGCCACTCTCCCAACCAGCGTCACACCTTCCCCGTCTTAGTTTGATTCAGGACCACAAATGAAGTATTACATTCAACAATATGGCGATAATAACAATAACCATGATCACTTCATTGTCTGATTGTGGTGGTCCGCTCCTTGTAGAATCAGTGTCAGAACTTGTTCCGCATCGCCGGCAGTAAGTCGGACCCGTTTCCAGTGAGGGTTGGACTCCGCCAAGGCTGCCCTTTGTCACCGATTCTGTTCATAACTTTTTATGGGCAGAATTTCTAGGCGCAGTCAAGGCGTTGAGGGGATCCGGTTGGGTGGCTGCTGGATTGGGTCTCTGCTTTTTGCAGATGATGTGGTCCTGAAGGCTTCATCTGGCCAGGATCTTCAGCTCTCACTGGATTGGTTCGCAGCCGACTGTGAAGCGACTGGGATGAGAATCAGCACCTCCAAGTTTGAGTCCACGGTTCTCGCCCGCAAAAGGGTGGAGTCCCATCTCCGGGTTGGGAAGGAGACCCTGTCCCAAGTGGAGGAGTTCAAGTACCTCGGAGTCTTGTTCACGAGTGAGGGAAGAGTGGATCGTGAGATCGACAGGCGGATCGGTAATGTGGGCGCTGTATCGATCCGTTGTGGTGAAGAAGGAGCTGAGCCGGAAGGCAAAGCTCTCCATTTAGCATTCGATCTACATTCCCATCTTCACCTATGGTCATGAGCTTTGGGTTATGACTGAAAGGACAAGATCACGGGTACAAGCGGCGGGTATGAGTTTTCTCCGCCGGGTGGTGGGTCTCTCCCTTAGAGATAGGGTGAGAAGGAGGGAGGAGCTCAAATTAAAACCAGCTCCTACATATCGAGAGGACCCAGATGAGGTGGTTCGGGCATCTGGTCAAGATGCCACCCGAACGCCTCCCTAGGAAGGTGTTTGGGCACATCGGACTAGTAGAAGGCCACAGGGAAGACCCAGGACACGTTGGGAAGACTATGCCTCCCGGCTGGCCTGGGAACACCTCGAGATCCCCCGGGAAGAGCTGGACGAAGAGGCTGGGGAGAGGGGATTCTGGGCTCCCCTGCTTAGGCTGCTGCCCCCGTGGCCTGACCTCAGATAAGCGGAAGAATTTGGATGAATGGATGGCTGGATGATGACTTCATTTGTTTAAATTCCTCCTTGCTGCTACATCTACTAGTGAAACGTACGATGAATAACTTGACAGTGTCGTGTTGTCCTTCAAAGGGCAGCATGTTTGCGTGTTGTGCCTCGTAAATGCCGAGTGCACACAACAGACCATGAGGTGATTGCGTGTCCAGTTGTGGCCGTTTCTCAAAGACCAATGGACTCTAGCTGAGATCAAAAAGGAGTCCGGCCAGTGTCCAGCAGCCTTGACTACAACCACCCCCCATATGGTTGAAAAGGGCACCTGGGGCCACAGAGAGGGACAGCTGACCAAACCAGACACACTGAGCCTTTGAACACAGACATGATGGTCGAAGAGGACGCACACCCGAAGACTCACCACCAGGCCAGTACACGCATCGTTGTTTAGAGCGACTTTTTGTCAGATAGTAGCAGTAGTATGCCAAACCTCTTCTTGGCGTGTTTAGATAAAAAAACTAGCCTGACTCTGATCTGTGACTGACATTCCACACCTTAGGTATTGGTCTAGTTTAGAGATTCTCAAGCCGTGGTACGGTTACCACTAGTGGTATGCCAAAGAATCAATTAAGTAATTGGTGCTTTATTATTAAATATTCAAACTAGGGTTGAATATTTAAAGGAATATACAGAAATCAGCACTTCCAAGTCCAAGTCCATGGCTCTCGCCCGGAAAAGGGTGAAGTGCCATCTGGGGGGAGGGAGAAGATCTTGCCCCAAGTGGAGGAGTTCAAGTCTTGTTCACGAGTGAGAGAAGAGTGGATTGTGAGGTCGACAGGTGGATCGGTGCGGCGTCTTCAGTATTGCGGACGCCGTATCGGTCCGTTGTGGTGAAGAAGGAGCTGAGTCGGAAGGCAAAGCTCTCAATTTACCGGTCGATCTACGTTCCCATCCTCACCAATGGTCAGGATGGGGCTGCTCCACATCGAGAGGAGCCAGATGAGGTGGTTCGGGCATCTGGTCAGGATGCCACCCGAACGCCTCCCTAGGGAAGTGTTTAGGGCACGTTCAACCGGTAAGAGGCCACGGGGAAGACCCAGGACACGTTGGGAAGACCATGTCTCCCAGCTGGCCTGGGAACGCCTCGGGATCCCCCGGGAGGAGCTGGACGAAGTGGTTGGGGAGAGGGAAGTCTGGGCTACCCTGTTTAGGCTGCTGCCCCCACGACCCAACCTCAGATAAGCGGAAGAAAATGGATGGATGGATGGATGGACTATGGTTGTATGATATACCGGTACTAATATAGTATCACGGTACTAATGAATCAAAAACGGTACTATACTCTGTTTAAAAAGTGCCAATTCTTGGCCATGACGCTGCGTCGTCATGCCGTGATATTGCTGGTTTTACAAGCAGGGGAGCATGTTCACAGAGTACTTAGAAGCAGAGTGTAGACAGAAAAGGGAGAACAGACCCATTTTGGTTTAAAAACTAAAGATAAAGGTGAAGTTATAACACTGAAACGCCCTCAGGAAGAGGTGCTGTAAGACGGTACCGGGCCGCGGCTCGATTGGTACCAGGCTGCAGAGGAATTTTTTATTAATTTATTTTTATTTTTATTTTATTTTTTAATTTTATTTAATCAATACAAAAAATACAAGATACACTTACAATTAGTGCATCAACTCAAAAATCCTCCCTTTTTCATGACAAAAAAAATAAATAAATAAATAAGCGGTAGAAAATGGATGGATTATATATTATTTAGCTACAAGAAAGGTTGGGGACCACTGCTCTAAGACATGGCTAACAAGCTAGCAGCTAACATCCATTCACAGTGTTTTAACTACTTATAAATCACTAATCCTGGCCTTCATAGTGACAAATAAAGTAAGTTTCTTGCAAGTATTATTATCACTGCAGGACGAGGACTTGCTAAACATGCTTCACTACACACCATAGGAGGATACAATAGCTCACAGGCGTCACAATGTAAACAAATGCCATGGGTGGATCTACACCTGACATCCACTGTAATGATACCAAGTACAAGAGTGTATTTAGTCGATACTACTTTGATTACATCTATATTTTTTAGCATCAAAAAATCTTTTTACATTTTAAAAAAAAATATATTATGTTTATAAACTCAGTAAATATGTCCATGGACACATGAGGTCTTTGAATATGACCAATGTATGATCCTGTAACTACTTGGTATCTGATCGTTACCTAAATTTGTGGTATCATCCAAAACTGATGTAAAGTATCAAACAACAGAAGAATAAATGATTATTACATTTTAACAGAAGTGTAGATAGAACATCTTAAAAGAGAAAGTAACAAGATATTAACAGTCATTATTGTGGTACTTGATGAATACTTAGGCTCACTACACTACTGTATTTAAATGTTGTCATTATGGTGGTACTTAATAAGTACTTAGGTCTACTACCCTACTGTATTTTAATGTTGTCATTATGGTGATACTTAATGAATACTTAGGTCTACTACATTACTATATTTTAATGTTGTCATTATGGTGGTACTTAATGAATACTTAGGTCTACTACACTACTGTATTTTAATGTTGTCATTATGGTGGTACTAAATGAATACTTAGGTCTACTACACTACTGTATTTTAATGTTGTCATTATGGTGGTACTTAATTAATACTTAGGTCTACTACACTACTGTATTTTAATGTTGTCATTATGGTGGTACTTAATAAATACTTAGGTCTACTACACTACTGTATTTTAATGTTGTCATTAGGGTGGTACCTAATGAATACTTAGGTCTACTACACTACTGTATTTTAATGTTGTCATTATGGTGGTACTTGATGAATACTTAGGCTCACTACACTACTGTATTTAAATGTTGTCATTATGGGGGTACTTAATGAATACTTAGGTATACTACACTACTGTATTTTAATGTTGTCATTATTATGGTGCTTAATGAGTACTTATGTCTACTACACTACTGTATTTTAATGTTGTCATTATGATGGTACTTAATGAGTACTTAGGTCTACTACACTACTGTATTTTAATGTTGTCATTATGGGGGTACTTAATGAATACTTAGGTCTACTACACTACTGTATTTTAAAGTTGTCATTATGATGGTACTTAATGAGTACTTAGGTCTACTACACTACTGTATTTTAATGTTGTCATTATGCTGGTACATAATGAATACTTTGTTTGGCTTTTCCTTCGTTTATAATCACTTCCTGTCCTGGTGCTCTTGTTTTGTCAGCGTTTCCTGTTTGTTCTCTGTGTTTTGCAGCACTTTTACTTTATGTTCCATGTTCTGTCAGCACACCTGTCCTTGTTTAATTGGTTCCATTTAGTTCCACCATTCTTCCTTTCGAGACTGATGCCTCGTGTGCTGTTTTGGTTCCACGCGTCCTCGTAAGTAATACATCTTGTTTTACTCGCATTCCGCCTGCCTTTCATTGCATCCTTGGGGTTACGCCGAAGCAACGCTCCCCTGTTCGCGATAATGGGGGGGCCACTTTGCTACTTTTTACTTTATTTTATTAGATCTTAAATGTCCTAGGAACCTATTGTAGGTCAACATACAGTACAGGCCAAAAGTTTGGACACACCTTCTAATTCAATGTGTTTTCTTTATTTTGATGACTATTTACATTGTAGATTGTCACTGAAGGCATCAAAACTATGAATGAACACATGTGGAGTTATGTACTTAACAAAAAATGGTGAAATAACTGAAAACATGTTTTGTATTCTAGTTTCTTCAGAATAGCCACCCTTTGCTCTGATTACTGTTTTGCACACCCTTGGCATTCTCTCGATGAGGTTCAAGCACACCTGTGAAGTGAAAACCATTTAGGGGACTACCTCTTGAAGCTCATCGAGAGAATGCCGAGAGTGTGCAAAGCAGTAATCAGAGCAATCAATCAACGTTGACTTATATAGCCCTTAATCACAAATGTCTCAAAGGGCTGCACAAGCCTCAAACGACATCCTTGACTCAAGGGTGAACATGGGGAAGTTTTTAGCACTACTGGGAATCTTGTCTGATTCCAATTAATGCAAGTCATCCGAATCAGGTAATACAACAACTTATATTCTTTTCTTCATGAAAGAAAATAATCTATATGTGTTAAACATGCTTGTATTTTGTACACCTTTGACATGTGAACAATAATGCCCCCCCCCCAAAAAAAAAATATATATGTATAAATATATCTATGTATGTGTATATATATGTATATGTGTATGTATATACATGTGTGTGTGTGTGTATATATTTTGATTGAATGATTGAAACTTGTATTAGTAGATTGCACAGTTCAGTACATATTCCGTACAATTGACCACTAAATGGTAACACCCAAATAAGTTTTTCAACTTGTTTAAGTCGGGGTCCATGTGAATTAATTCATGGTAAAAAAAATTCATGTGTGGATATATATATATATATATATATATATATATATATATATATATATATATATATATATATATATATGTATGTATGTATGTATATATATATATATATATATATATATATATATATATATATATATATATATATATATATATATATATATATATATATATATATATATATATATATATATATATATATATATATATATATATTATGTATGTATATATAAATAAATGAGTTGTACTTGTATAGCGCTTTTTTACCTTCAAGGTACTCAAATCGCTTTGACACTACTTCCACATTTACCCATTCACACACTGATGGAGGGAGCTGCCATGCAAGGCGCTAACCAGCACCCATCACGAGCAAGGGTGAAGTGTCTTGCTCAGGACACAACGGACGTGACGAGGTTGGTACTAGTTGGGGATTGAACCAGGGACCCTCGGGTTGCACACAGCCACTCTCACACTGTGCCACGCCGTCCCAATATATATATGTGTGTGTATATATATATATATATATGTATGTATGTATGTATGTATGTATGTATATATATATTATGTATGTATATATACTGTGTGTGAGTGGATCTCTATCTATCCATCAAGAGGTAGTCACCTGAAATGGTTTTCACTTCACAGGTGTGCTTGAAGCTCATGGAGAGAATGCCAAAAGTGTGCAAGGCAGTAATCAGAGCAAAGGGTGGCTATTTTGAAGAAACTAAAATATAAAACATGTTTTGAGTTACTTCACCTGTTTTTGTTTAGTGCATAACTCCACATGTGTTCATTCATAGTTTTGATGCCTTCTGTCATGAAAATAAAGAAAACGTATTAAATGAGAAGGCGTGTCCAAACTGGCCTGTACTGTATGTCAAGTAGTTTAACATATTTTAAAAGAATAAAAACCTCCAGTTGAAAAAACCCCATAATTTTTAGCATTCGTGTGATTTGTAACCTTTAAACGTTTTCTCTTATTTCACTTGTTTAGTTTTCAGTGAAATGTTGCGATACGAGATGCGGGTCAGCAGTTTGGACGCGCCCCCACTTTACTGTTTCAAGTTGGAACAAAATGTCAAGTCAAGCACCTTTGCTTTATGACATCTCCCATTAATCACCCAACAATGGCGCCTTTGTCGAGGAGTCCGCTGGTGGCTTGTACCATCAAGAGCTTGTTTATCTCACTTTTCGTCTTTTTTTTTTTGTGGTGTCTTATCTCATACGTGTCACTTAAAGCCCACAAAGCCAGATAACCTGTCCTGGAAGAGAAGAAAGGCAATCCGTTGTCTTTCGCTCGCGTCCATTGACTTGCAAATCCCTCCAAAATAACCTGCAAAAAATGCGCCCTTGGTTGGGAGGCAGGTTCAGACCAAGACTCCGGCCGGGCTCTACAAGAAGATGTTTAGTCTGGACAAGGTTGTTTGGTACAGAAGCAAACCTAAATCGCAGGAATGTCAACTTTCAGCCAAGGACTGCAAATTGCAATCCAGGATGTTCATGGCCTCGTGTTCGTCAGAGCTCCCTTCTTTTCTTATACAAGCAACATCTGCTCACATGCTAATTGTTCCATTGGTTTCCATACAGCCTCATTTCCTCTGAGTGTTGCCTCCAGTGCTCCCTTGAATGACAGAAGCACTGAGCCAGCTAACTTGGCCATGCTTAGCTTGACTTGCCAACTCACTGACTCATCACTTGTGTTGCCTTTTAAATGTCCGGACCCCCTGCTCTGTGAACAAGGGGCCTATGTTTTGTGACATTAGTCCTAAACTCCCTCCTTCTCACCTCAGACCATAACCGACCGCCCCCCCCCCCCTGCCACTCCCGTACCCTCTGAACCGCCACCCTCCACCCACACTAGCCAGACCCCTGCAGTCCTGGATGTTAACCTCCCCTCAGCTCTTTTGTGAAGGCGCTTGTTAACATGGCTTTGGAAGCTCTGGGCCTGCATATCTGACTGAGGGCAAAGGAGACCCCTTTGATGGAAGTTAAGGGAAATACACATTTGATGCTGCTCGAACGCAGCCTAGAAAACCCCACAAGATATTTGTAATGCACTGGCTCTAATGAGTTATGCTTCCCAGAAGCTATTTTAGAACAAACGAGCCTCTCTCTGATCTGCAGTCACCTCTCCCCTGCATCACGTGTTATGTTATTTACGACTTTGTGGCACTCACAGGACCTCTTACTATGGATCGCCAATAAATTAGGCTGCCCTTGGCATTTTCAAAAGTATTCAGCAGCACTCTTAAACCATGGAGTCCTGTGATGTCCAGACACCGGAGCGTAGGCTGTGACAAAGTTCAGGGAGGCTGCACAGGAAAAATAAGCAGCTTCTGGTCTGAATCACTGTCTAGGCTGCGATGATGGACGCGCACACAAGCCCGACACAGAGCTCTCAGTCAGTTTAGTCCGGCCCGAAGTGTTTAACTTGGCTGCTGCCAGCTCAGCAATGCAGGCTCCGCATGACGCTGAAAACACCATTTTTTTCGTTCGCCGGACTAATCCATTTTCGCGTTTGACAAGATAGTTTTAGAAAAGTATGCAAGCACTTCAAGGCCCTGTCAAAAAGTTGCCCGGCAGGGAAAACATTGCAAACCTGTTTAGATTTAAAAACAGTTGAAATGAGGGCAACTCAACCAGAGAACCAGGCAGGAGTTTACTTCTTTTTTGTTTGGTCTGACCCTTTTTGTGGTGAGAGGGTTGTTTTTCTTCCACCAAATGGATACGTGGTGACAACCCTGACTTAGAATCTACCCGGGTGGGACCACCAGGGTGTGCATGCAGACACACAGGCTGCCATCACTTGGCATCCTGGCAAATCCAGTTTGGACAAAAATCTCTGGAACCCTCCAAAGGGAAACCAGGACCTGCTAGTGTGTGTCCTTCAACGACACTTTTCCTGTCACTGACAAAACTCTTAAGATTACATCCCCTTGTCATTCTTACCTCAGTCTGGGCCAACTCTCCTGAGGCAAGCAGGAAAAGAGATCTTATCAGCGGTCTGTCCTCGTTTCCTCTGCAACTGGTACTACGCATGATCCTCAGCGCTCTTATTCCGGGGTGGGAGTAGCATCAGTCAGCTGTCTCCACTGGACCGACATCACGTCACGAGACTGGGAGTGTTTGGGAGATGTGTGTACATGCAGGAGTGCAAACCAGATGGTTCTCCCAAACTCTTGTCTCCTTCACTTACCTAAAGCCACCGCCCCCCTTAACCTCAGCCCGGCCCCCTTAACCTCAGAGCAGCCAGTCACAGCAGGGTAATGCAGTGGCGGTAAGGCATCTGCCCCTCCTCTGACACTTCAAACACTGGATCCTGTGAGAAGAACCGATAGAAGTCTATCTCTGAATGGAAGCGGGTCTCTTAGGGCAAACACTCTTTAGGCCAATGGTCCCCTAGAGACGGCTCGCAGGCCAAATCCAACCATTTATATTTATTTATACCGTGTCTGCTCAGGACGATTCTGGCCCTATTCATGCCGTATTGGAATTGGTACTTGGGCACTGGTTCCGGCACCGGCCCCTGAGCTTGTGCTGTGTTACCCCAATTTCCCTGACATGGTTTGTTATTTCCATGAATAAATTGCCGTTTTGACAAAGAACACAAACATAGATGGTAGTGGGCGACCGTGCCCCGATTTGACTCGCAGATTATTTTGAGTCTCTCATTTCCGGCCGCCGGTGGGCTTTCTCAAGGTACTCTATTTTTTTCCCATGTCAATTGGAGACTCTACACTTTACATAGGTTATCCAGGCTCTGTCCCACCTACCTTATCTTTGTCCACACACACACAATGCCACCGTTCAAGATGCCCTACCCTCTCCGTCCGCGGAAAATGCGCACGTCATAATTGTTTTGTGTGCAAATTCTTAAATGAAATGTGGTGGTTAGAGTGTCCGCCCTGACATTGATAGGTTGTGAGTTCAAACCCCGGCCGAGTCATACCAAAGACTATTAGAATGGGACCCATTACCTCCCTGCTTGGCACTCAGCATCAAGGGTTGGAATTGGGGATTACATCACCATAAATGATTCCCCGGGCACGGCACTGCTGCTGCCCACTGCTCCCCTCACTTCCCAGGGGGTGATCAAGGGGATGGGTCAAATGCAGAGGACACATTTCACCACACCTAGTGTGTGTGTGACAATCATTGGTACTTTAACTTTACTTGAACTTTAAATAACAATATATGAATAATAAGTGTCAGTGTTTATCTGTAAATAACAATATATAAATATTACAGGTCAGTGTTTATATGTAAATAAAATATAAATAACAAATGTCAGTGTTTATTTTTAAATAACAAATATCAAAAATAAATGTCAGTGTTCATTTGTAAATAAAAACATATCAATAATAAATGTCAGTGGTTATATGTAAATAACAATATATAAATAATACATGTCAGTATTTATCTGTAAATAACATTATATAGATAACACATGTCAGTGTTTGTATGTAAATAATATATAAATGTTGGTGTTTATTTGTAAAAAACAATATATAAATAATACATGTCAGTGTTTATCTGTAAATAATAATATATAAATAACACATGTCAGAGTTTGTATGTAAATAATATATAAATAATAAATGTCAGTTTTTATCTGTAAATAACAATATATAAATAATACGTGCCAGTGTTTATCTGTAAATAACAATATTTAAATAATAAATGTCAGTGTTTATCTGTAATTAACAATATATAAATAATACATGTCAGTGTTTCTCTGTAAATAACAATATATAAATAACACATGTCAGTGTTTATGTAAATAATACATAAATAATACATGTCAATGTTTATTTGTAAATAACAATATATAAATAACACATGTCAGTGTTTATCTGTAAATAACAATATATAAATAACACATATCAGTGTTTGTATGTAAATAATATATAAATAATTAATGTCAGTGTTTATTTGTAAATAACAATATATAAATAATACATGTCAGTGTTTATCTATAAATAACAATACATAAATAACACATGCCAGTGTTTGTATGTAAATAATATATAAATAATACATGTCAGTGTTTATCTGTAAATAATAATATATAAATAATAAATGTCAGTGTTTATCTGGAAATAACGATGTATAAATAACACATATCAGTGTTTGTATGTAAATAATATATAAATAATAAATGTCACATATGCGGCCCTCTCCAAGGTTTTTCGTAGTCATCATTTTCACTGTCACCGACGTCCCACTGGGATGAGTTTTTCCTTGCCCCTTATGTGGGCTCTACCGAGGATGTTGTTGTGGCTTGTACAGCCCTTTGAGACACTTGTGATTTATGGCTATGTAAATAAACATTGATTGATTGATTGAGTGTTTATCTCACATTGACAACATGAATACAACAGCTTTAGCGTTAGCTTGTTAGCATTAGCATTCTGTTGATTGGGGTTGAGGCTAATAACACAAATAGAGTGTCATTGACTACTTTTACAACATATAATAAAGTCAATAGTTAATATTTGATGTTTTATTTTCCTCCTTTATTTCACATTTATCCAACAAAGTCCGAGTAGTAAGCAGCTGATGTCGCCATTTCATACTCCTCCTTAAATACGTTTAAAAGAGTCCATCCACTTCTCGTAGCTTCGCAAGTTTGTAAAACTAATAAAAAACGTACACATAGTTTGAAGACTACTGCTGAGTAAAAACACTACAAGATAGTTCCACTGATCAGAGTTCTTCAACACAAAGATGTCCCACAAAAGTTGCTGCATTTCAAAAGTTCCTTTCATTCTTCTTTCTCTCCATTGTCAAGTTTGTTGTCATAGAAATACACAAGAAATAACAAAATAAACAAGTCGTCACTTACATTCCGATGGCGGTCATGTGTTTGAAAGAGAAGTTTTAGGAATGCCCCCAACTGTGTTCAACCAATCAACCTTCAACAGAACAACTTGCCCAAAGTTCCTAGAAAAGTCCCTGCGGTGGAAAAGGGCCTATTGTTGCTAGACGCTTTAGTTTACATGGCTGTACTCACTACCCATATTCTGGAAGAGATCTACCAACTGGATTAAAAAGGACCGTATCGAAGAAGAAACAAATCAAGGGAGAGCACTGTTCCAAAGACTCACCACCTTAAAAAATAGGTAATACTGGTGGAATTGACCGATATGAGCACGTTCAATTGATGAGATTTGGGAAAGCTGCCGAACGTGTCCTGTAGTGATGTCAATCAATCAATCAATCAATGTTTATTTATATAGCCCTAAATCACAAGTGTCTCAAAGGGCTGCACAAGCCACAACAAAATCCTCGGTTCAGATCCCACATAAGGGCAAGGAAAAACTCACAACCCAGTGGAATGTCATGTGGATGACTATGATAAAACCTAGGAGAGGACCGGAGCCTGTGGCTAGAAGTCTTATGTTCTTTGAAATTTGTTACCAATGGGTAGCAATGTTTAATTGTACTGTCCCAGTCAAATAAGTCAATAAATACGGTGGGCTTAAGGGGGGAGGAGTATATTTATAGCTAGAATTTATTTACAGATATACACACACATTACACTCCTCTACTCATTGTGGTATTTGAAAGTGCCATGCTTTGCAGCCAGTAGCACAGCTTTTGAAGGAGCATAGGTATGGGCAACATCTGTGAAATTTAATTTGCAGGAAAGGAGTGAGTTTAGGGTTGAATTGTCCATCCTCGTTCTATTCTCTGTCACTAACCATGCAGAACACCCTCTCTGATGATGAAAAAAAGAAGTTTATCGACTATGGTGTCGCCACAAACTACAAAGGCGGACTTGCGCAATTTTTCAGGTCTTATGCAGATCCCAAATGCAGATCAGCAGGTACCAGAAGGTGAGAAAAATTGCTTTTGCATAATATTGCAAAACAAAACGCCAGATAATATGTTTTACCTTATACACACACCATAATAATACTCGTATGTTGAAGCACAGTATAATCCATCAAGTGGTGCGACTTCGTAGCTTGCCAAAGTCGTACTAAAACATTGCTGTTTGGCACGCACAAAAGTGCCTTCATCAAATGCACCACAGTCTGGAATCTTTCATCTCTCCCTAGCATACCCCTTCCCCTTCGAGCTGTCCTGGATGAACTGAAATTCTTGTTTCCAATCGTTTTGGAACTTGCAAGCGTACTTCTTCTTCTTACTCGTTGTCGCCATGACTGTCTCTTCTTTGTTCTTCTGTTTCATCTCTGTTATGTTTTTGAACATTATTACTTGACCTCGGATAAGCGGAAGAAGACGGATGGATGGATATTGTAACTGAAATGAGAACAGCACCTTTTGGGGAATTTTGTCTATCGTTCATGTGAGACAAAAATAAGAATGCTTTTTTTAAAGCATTCTTATTTTTTGGCAAGTACGAGGTAGCTAACACTGGAAGTAATGAGATTTGCTCTATTCTGCCTATAAAGCCCTTTTAAAAAAACCCTCCAACACTATTTTATTTACAGGCTGTATGTATGTTTTTATATATATATATATATATATATATATATATATATATATATATATATATATATATATATATATATATGTATATATATATATATATATATATATATATATATATATATATATATATATATATATATATATGATGTAGTAATTTGTAAAAACATGTAATATTTAAATATTTTGGCCATTTTAAGTATACGGCGGTGTATTCATTTCACTGATGTACATACTTGCCAACCTTGAGACCTCAGAATTCGGGAGATGGGGGTTGGGGGGTGGGCTTATATATTTTCAAGTGTTTCTTACATATATATTTATATATATAAATAATCTGTTCATGAATGAGTATATCGGTTCAGGCCACCGTGTTCTATGGAGAAGTCCAATCTACAAAATTTGCAGGCAGCATACCCCTTTCCCTTCAAACTATCCTGAATGAACTGGAATTATTTTTTTCCAATCATTTTTTAACTTGCAAACGTACTTCTTCTTCTTACTCGTCGTCGCCGTGTCTCTTCTTCGTTCTTCTGCTTCGTCTCTGTTACGTTTTTTTGGACATTACTACTTGCCGTAGTTTTGAAGCAATGCACGATGGGAACCTGGATGTTGTGTGTCAGTGTATTAACGTTCCGTCTGGGATAAACACACGCTGATAAATAGCTCCGTGCCTGCCTAATAGAGATGCGCGGTTTGCGGTCTCATCCACAGAGTTCGCGGATAAACCGCGGGTCGGGCGGTTGACATGACGAAAAAATAGATTTGACTTAGATTCGGGCGGGTGGCGGTTGAACCATCCGGAAATATTTGATATACATGGTTCTGGGATCGGTATCCTTTGCCATTCAAAGAGCCATTCAAGACCTGTGTCATAAAGCGAAGAAGACAATAGGAGACGCTACTATTCTCTTGAATGACTGCCGGCAGTCACCCAGATAATAAGTATTAGGGCGTGCAATGGAGCCATTGGCTTTGTCGCCTTCTTCAACATGTACAATCTGCTTGTCAGTCCAGCATCATGTTGTGTGTGGCTTCCGCGGCAACAGGCACACGACTGCAAGGAATACTGGGTGACACAGAGTACACTAATGGTTGTGATATAAACAATTTTAACACTGTTAGTAATATGCGCCACGCTGTGAAGCCACACCAATTAAGAACGACAAACACAGTTCGGGAGAACAACCTCACAGTAACACAACATAAACGCAAAACAACAAATACCCAGAATCCTTTGTATTCATGACACATCCTGACTTTTTTATACACCCCGCTAGTACGATCCTGATAAAATGTTGGTTTGGGTGGACGGCGGGTGGCTGACGACCTTGGAGATGCGGATGCGGATGAAATAATTGGCTATCCGTGCATCTCTACTGCCTACTCTATGGGTTATAGATAAACCTATGGATAACGGAGACATATATACGTGACAACAGGCTTTCCTCACTCAGGTCTGGCCGGAAATCGGGAGAAATCCGGGAGAACGGTTGTCCCAGTAGATTTTTGGGAGTTTCCCGGAAAATTTGGGAGTGTTGGCAAGTATGTCAACACTGCCTCACTGAAAACCATTGAGACGGCAAGAGAGTTACTTGAACCCGGAGTCAATTCAATAGAAAAGTCTTATTGGAAGGAACTGTCATCGCAAGTCATTTCGAACTCCTTCCACTCAAAAAGTAAAGTTTCCACGATTAACCACGTCAATTATTAGCCCCGTTTCCTCCCGTCCAAAGGGGTGGAAGCACACCTTCTACTCCTCAACGCAACCCTAACTGTACATACCTGCCCATCCAGTCAAACTCCCTGGGGAGTTTGCAGCTGACCTCTGCAGGAATGTCACAACATGAGGCTCTTCCTGTTGCCTCAGAAAACAAAAGTGACGGCTTCAGGTCAAATCTTAGGACAGTCGCAACTTTTTCGGTTGACTTTGTTGTCGGCAAAGTTCAACTCCCAGCGAGCGTCTTTTAAGAAAGCAAAAGGATGTTCCTGGTCTGCTCCATGACGATAAAACAAAGGACTTTAGAAGGAAGCAGGGAAGGTCGACGGGCTTTCTTCCATCATGAACATTTTAGACCAGGCTTGGGAAATTATTTTGACTCAGGGGCCTAACTTCGAGAAAAAAAAATTGTCTGTGGGCGGGTATATCTGATTTTTAGGAACACTAATACAAAACATCACAATAATGTCTGACTGAATGCTAAAAACGTTATGACAAACAGCCTTAAAAAACGGAATGGAATTTATTTATTTTTTTACTGAATGAGACACCCAGAAAGTACAGAATGTGGCATTTACAATATTATCTATGAACGATAAAACACTGAATATTGACAACATAGGGTCTTCTAAAGCAGTGGTTCGCAACCTTTTTTCAGTGATGTACCCCATGTGAACTTTTTTTTTTAATTCAAGTACCCCCTAATCAGAGCAAAGCATTTTTGGATGAAAAAAGATAAAGAAGTAAAATACAGCACTATGTCATCAGATTCTTACATTTTAAAACAGTGCAAAATATTGCTCATTTGTTGTGGTCTTTCTTGAACTATTTGGGAAAAAAAGATATAAAAATAACTAAAAATTATGAATAAAGATTTCTACACATAGAAGTAATCATCAATTTTGGGGATTGTAATAGAGATTCATGAACTTAATTCCAAACATTTCTTCACATAAAAGAGATCTTTAACATCAATATCTATAGAACATGTCCCCCAAAAATCTAGCTGTCAACACTGAGTATTACATTGTTGCCTTTCTTTTCACAGTTTATGAACGTACATTCATATTTTTTGAATGTAACGCTATTTTTAGAATATTTGAAAAAATCTCACGTACCCCTTGGCATACCTTCAAGTACCCCCAGGGGTACGCGTACCCCTATTTGAAAACCACTGGTCTAAAAAACGCTATACAAATCTAATCCATTATTATTATTAGGAATAGTATTTATCTCCCGTATGAAATACAACTTACTTCACTGATTATTATTGATTTATTTTTGACGTTAATATTTATGGAGTGTATATATTGTAAAAAAAAAATTGAGAACAGGAAGTGAGTATTTGCTATGTGATGGAAAAGGTAGGATTCAATAAGCTCTGCTTCTTCCTACTCCTTTTGGAACATGTTGAAAAGAGGAAGTGCAAACCACTGCCTGCAGACCAACTTTTTTTAACGCTTACGTTCCTATCAGTTTCGCACAATGCTCTGTAGACTGACTTGAAATGTCACTAAGTCTGAACATAAGTCCAGATAATATTCCGTGTCTGATTGACAGTCTGTCATTGGCCGTCTTCGCAGCCGTCTGTGCTCTTCACACGCTTTTTCGTGTCCAAATAACACAAGGTGGGCGGACGACGCGATCTGTCCGGGAAGAGGAAGCTCGAGCAGCTTGTGTTGGAAAAAGACATATTTATCTAATAATTGTCCCGGGAATTCTTTTTGATTGCTGAAGGCACTCGAGCCCCCATGCTTCCGTACTGTTTGGCACAAAGCCATTGTAGCGGCCAAGGCCAGGGAGGACAAGCTGGCCTTTCACAGCAGACCTTCAGTCCTTTGTGCTCGTCCTAAAGACCCGGCAGCCTGTCCCATTAGCAAGTCTTTAAGGGGCGGGGACATGTTCTAAATGACATGTTAAAACCAAGGCAATCTTAGTAGTAGCCATTAAAAGTTAAGAGTTGGTTTATATCACGACCAGAGTAGCCCGAATTATACTCAAGTAAGAGTATTCTGTGAAATAACTACTCAAGTATTGTGTAACTTCTGATTTATTTAGTAGTTATTTTTTAATGTTCCTTGGACTACAATTGTAGTTGGTGTGAGTGTGTGTGTTCTTGTATTTCTACCCTTCTTGAGACATCAACAAGGAAAGGTACCGTCCATATGAGGACCGGTGAACAAGTTAGGACCGAAGTCATGGTCCAAATAGAGAAAACTATTGCATCTTGGAGAGAATGTCTCATTTGGTGGTGAAATCTATCAAAATTATGGTGGTTCCAAAAAGGAGGGATTTTTCAAATTGACTGCGTGCCGGTTTTAAAAGTGCTCCCCCTCTGGTCAACATATAAAATAAGTGTGTAAGAAATTAAAATGCGCTCTGTTTTGGCCAAAATGTATATATATATATCAGACTGCGTGGTCGGTAGTAGTGGGTTTCAGTAGGCCTTTAAATTTCTCATTGAAGATTTTTTGCTGCCTTGTCTGACATCATGTCACTTTCTATTTTTACAGTCAGTACGTTCCTACGTACTAAATGAGTCTGATGTGTCAAATAATTCTGTTTCTTCTATTTTCCCAGCAACATGTGAAGTTCTAGTTTCCATGCTCTTAAAGGCCTACTGAAACCCACTACTACCGACCACGCAGTCTGATAGTTTATATATCAATGATGAAATATTAACATTGCAACACATGCCAATACGGCTTTTTTAGTTTACTAAATTGCAATTTTTAATTTCCTGCAAGTTTCTTGTTGAAAACGTTGCGGAATGATAACGCGTACGCGTGACATCATGGACTGTCAGGAAATATTAGCGCTGCACTACTCGGCTAAAAGTCATTTGCTTTAACCGCATAATTACACAGTATTTTGGACATCTGTGTTGCTGAATCTTTTGCAATTTGTTCAATTAATAATGGAGACTATAAAGAACAATGCTGTTGGTGGAAAGCGGAGGATTGCAGCAGTCTTTAGCACCGAGACACAGCCGGTGTTTCTTTGTTTGTTGTGAAGCGGAGTGGTCAAGCGAACATGTAGAAGATTAAAATAAAATTAAAAAATCGGTCTTAGCCTAGGCCCTGGAGTGGGGGTGCAGACTGAGGCCAAGGGAAAAAAAAAAAAAAAAAAAGAAGATAAGAAGAAGAAGATAATGCTACTTGTAAAAAGCTAGTGTTTGTAACTTTAACATTACGGATCTACGGAACAGATAAGTTTAACTTTCCAATGATTTTTGATGCTGTTGGAAATGTTTTAATGTGTTTAAATGACACTTGTGGTTATTAGGCTCATCAGAGACATACAAAAAGATCGATTTTTTGGTAAACTGTTTTAGGTTTCTATTCAGCAGTTGTCTCAAACAGCCCGGATGTGCTGGTGTCATGTCATGTAATAAAAGTGTCTTATTTGGGAACATTCTGACACTTATTAACAAGTAAATCAGTGTATTTTTTCATTCACATTAAAAATACTGACCTATTCCAGCTTCCTATAACTGTACTATGTGATTGTTTTATTGGCGAAATGTAATCAAACGTCACTACTGATTACGTCGGATTGGTCAAACAGAGTCACGTGACAGTGGCTGCCAGAACCAGACTCGCTTTGATTGATTGATTGATTGATTGAAACTTTTATTATTGCACAGTTCAGTACATATTCCGTACAATTAAACACTAAATGAACTTGTTTAAGTCGGGGTCCACCTAAATCAATTCATGGTCGCTGACATAAAAATAAATAATTTAGGCTGACCATATTCTGAAGTCCAAAAAAGAGGACACATATATGCGTGCCAAGGGTGAAAATTTGCAAATGATACCCGAACATGCTTTATAAATAATATATTTATTTAAATAAAGAATTTTTTCTCCTCTGTTGACGGCAGTGTTGGCGCCAGGAATTTTCATAATGGGGTCCCAGGGACCCCATCAAGTCATAAAAATGGTGTCCCATAGTGAATTTTTGGGGTCCCATTTATTTGTAAGCGTTTTGCAAAAAAATTATAAACGTTGTGTTTTGGAAAAAGGTTGTTATAATCGTTACTTAATTAATTTAAAAATGATAAAAAAAGAAGAAATTTTTATCCATATGTAAATGTATACAGTTATAAACATTAATTCACTTTCTTCTTTCCTTCATGTATCTAAATTTTATTGCTGCTGGTAGTTTTTTCTATGGTTTTATTTTATAAGTTGTAGGTGTATTTATTTCAGTATAAAAGTGTTTTGCTTTGGTCATGAAATGATGATAATGGTGTGCCAGGGCATACATGCATTTTATATTTAACGCTTAAATCTACATCAACTTGAGACGTATCTCTCATTTCAAAGTGTTTTAGTTTTTTTGTTTGTTTTTTTTCCGCCGTTTTGTGTCAAACAAAATTATGTTTTTAATAGCAAACACACAAAATATGCAAACCCTTCCACCAAAAATACTTTTCAAAGTGGAATTTTTGATGTCAAGTAATCGGAACCTTGGATAGGTCAATAATTCATAATACAATTGATATTGATTCAATATTATGTTTTGAGCAGTTTGAAAAAAAAAAACCAGCTCTGTTTTATTAGTCAACAATGCAACTTTTTCAAAATTACATTTCACCTTTAAGCTTTTTTGTTTCATTTTTGTTATGTTTTTGTTTATTATAATAGTATGTGATTGTAGCCGAGATAAGCACCAGCGCCCCCCGCGACCCCAAAGGGAATAAGCGGTAGAAAATGAATGGATGGATAATAGTATGTTTAGAATGTGCTGTGGGCCTTTTAAACATTAGCTGTGGGCCGCAAATGGCCTCAGGGGCACACTTTCGACACCCCTGCTATTGATAATAAAAAAATGTATCTGACAAATCTATCGATAAAAAGCAGAGCCCGGCGATGCATGCATGTTTATCATAACTCTCTGTCTCTGCCCCTCCATCGTGAATGCTGCTGTGCGCACACCTTTCACAATTTGTTTTGTTTTTAACCCTTCTTAACCCTGAAGGTACATTGAAAATACACGCAACCCTAACTCAAAATGCCGGACATTTGAGGCATTTAAGAAACTCCACCCGGACAGCCCGGACAGCCCCGCAAAAGAGGACATGTCCCAGGAAAAGATCAAGTTAAACTTAAAGTACCAATGATTGTCACACACACACTAGATGTGGTAAAATTTGTCCTCTGCATTTGACCCATCCACTTGAACACCCCCTGGGGAGTGAGGGGAGCAGTGGGCAGCAGCGGTCCCGCGCCCGGGAATCATTTATGGTGAAAAGAGGTCGTATGGTCAGTCTAAGAAAATAAAATAATTGTGTTATTAATAAAAGTAACATAGTAATAGTAGCATTTCTTCATCTCAAATATACTCAAGTAAAAGTTAAAAGGATGTTACATTAAAACTACTCTGGCAAGTACAATTTATCTAAAAAGTTACTTTAAATAAATGTAGCGCATTACTACCCACTTCTAATCAGGACAGTTACAGCAAATCCTTACTTTATGCATGTTCTTAACTTTGGTCCAACGACAAAAACACCAAAACCTGCACCAGGTATCTTTTTTTAATGTTTTGCCTTGACAAAAGTACCAAAGCACAAGTGTAATTGCAGCACTAAGCTACAGTTCTAAGTTCACCTAAGATAGCTGACTAATATAAAGTCGCACAAGTCAAGCATCCCTGACCCTTGACCTTTTTGAGAGCAGCAGATGACCAATAAATCCGTGGCCCCGGGGCCTTTACGGCCCGTTCTCCCCTGTCATAGCCGCAACGACCTGAGCAGCACCTCACACCTGGTCCGCACCTTCTCGCCGTGTGTAAAAAAAAAATAAAAGCTAACGGCGAGGTAGCCCCTGACCGTCGTGGCCTGACAATGACAGGACGTGGTCATCGTCACCTGACGATAAAGCCGCATTCCTCTCCGGTCCGAACACGTCCGCCATCAAAAGACCCCCGCGTAGGGAAGCTGAACGCTCAAAGCCAGACGGCGGTTTGAGCCTAATGTAATCTATTTAAACGAGTCAAATTAAAGTCCCAAGACGCGCCATAAATCCAGGCCGCAGAGGGGCAAAAGGAAGGTCAGTCTTTAACTCGACCGTCATTGGGGACGGCGGCAAAGAATGGCTCTCACTTGTGTGTGAGCTACCTTATAAAAAGTAGGCATTCTCCGGGTTTTAAATGACTTGCCAACGGGTATTAGCAGGACACAGGCCTGACAAAAGCCTCGGCTATAAAGGCCAATAAAAGCCTATCACTCTACTGTAACAACAATCCTTTTTTACGCCTTGAGAGAGGCAGAAAAAGGTCAACTGGTGGGGCAGCCAGCGTCTTGATATTGACTTAGCTGGTTTGCGGCTGGCAAACTCAGGTCAGACTGGGAGGCTTGTTAGCCCCATAACCTTCCAGTAACCCCCTTTTTGAACGGATTCACTCTTGACTTGCTGCAGACAGCTGATTCTTAGGATCCCGGCTATTTTCCTGACATCAGGTGTTTTTCTAAACATGGAGACTACTGTTGGTTTATATCACGTGACAAAATAGTAGATGTCTATGAATGTTGTCGTTTATCCAGGTCATTGTCACCTCAGGGCATTGCATCGATCGCAACTGGACTGTTTGGTTTGTCTTAGAAGAGTGGTTCTTGACCTTGTTGGAGGTACCAAACCCCATTAGTTTCATATGCGCATTCATCGAACCCTTCTTAGTGAAAAAGAAAATGTTTTTTTTCAAATTCAAGACAAAGTAATGTTTTTGGTAACACTTTAGTATGGAGAACATGTTCTAAGTCAGTGGTTCTCAACCTTTTTTCAGTGATGTACCCCCTGTGAACAATTTTTTAATTCAAGTACCCCCTAATCAGAGCAAAGCGTTTTTAGTTGAAAAAAAGAGATAAAGAAGTAAAATACAGCACTATGTCATCAGTTTCTGATTTATTAAATTGTATAACAGTGCAAAATATTGCTCATTCATAGTGGTCTTTCTTGACCTATTTGGAAAAAAATATATAAAAATAACTAAAAAACTTGTTGAAAAATAAACAAGTGATTCAATTCTACATAAAGATTTCTACACATAGAAGTAATCATCAACTTAAAGTGCCCTCTTTGGGGATTGTAATAGAGATCCATCTGAATTGATCAACTCAATTCTAAACATTTCTTCACAAAAAAATAAATCTTTAACATCAATATTTATGGAACAAGTCCACAAAAAAAAATCTAGCTGTCAACACTGGATATTGCATTGTTGCATTTCTTTTCACACTTTATGAACTTACATTCATATTTTGTTGAAGTATTATTCAATAAATATATTTATAAAGGATTTTTGAATTATTTCTATTTTTAGAATATTTAAAAAAAAATCTCACGTACCCCTTGGCATACCTTCAAGTACCCCCAGGGGTACGTGTACCCCCATTTCAGAACCATTGTTCTAAGTAACAAAGACTTAATTTAGAGGTTTTTGGGACACTAGGGGAACATATTCTAAGTAACAAAGACTTAATTTAGAGTTATTTGGTTAGGGTTAGGGTTAAAGCAGGGGTCACCAACGCGGGGCCCGCGGGCACCAGGTCGCCCGTAAGGACCAGATGAGTAGCCCGCTGGGCTGTTCTAAAAATAGCTCAAATAGCAACACTTACCAGTGAGCTGCCTCTATTTTTTAAATTGTGTTTATTTACTAGCAAGCTGGTCTCGCTTTGCTCCACATTTTTAATTCTAAAAAAGACAAAACTCAAATAGAATTTGAAAATCCAAGAAAATATTTGGTCTTCACTTGTTTAAATAAATTCATTTATTTTTTTACTTTGCTTCTTATAACTTTCAGAAAGACAATTTTAGAGAAAAAATACAACCTTCAAAATGATTTTAGGATTTTTAAACACATATACCTTTTTAACTTTTACATTCCTTCCTCTTCTTTCCTGACAATTTAAATCAATGTTCAAGTAAATTTATTTTTTTATTGTAAAGAATAATAAAAACATTTTAATATAATTCTTCATTTTAGCTTCGTTTTTTCGACAAAGAATATTTGTGAAATATGTCTTCAAACTTATGATTAAAATAAAAAAAAAACTATTCTGGCAAATCTAGAAAATCTTTTGAATCAAATTGAAATCTTATTTCAAAGTCTTTTGAATTTTTTTTTATTTTTATTTTTGTTCTGGAAAATCTAGAAGAAATAATGATTTGTCTTTGTTAGAAATATAGCTTGGTCCAATTTGTTGTATATTCTAACAAAGTGCAGATTGGATTTTAACCTATTTAAAACATGTCATCAAAATTCTAAAGTGAATCTTAATCAGGAAAAATTACTAATGATGTTCCATAAATTCTTTTTAAAAATGTTTTAAAAAGATTCAAATTAGCTAGTTTTTCTCTTCATTTTAAAGAGTCGAAATTGAAGATAAACTATATTTCAAAATTTTATTTTCATTTTTTTCCTGTTTTCTCCTTTTTTAAACCGTTCAATGAAGTGTTTTTTTCATCATTTATTCGCTACGAAAAACCTTTCGTAAAAGGAAAAAAAAATGTACGACGGAATGACAGAAAGAAATACCCATTTATATATATATATATATACATATATATATATATATATATATATATATATATATATATATATATATATATATATTTATTTATTTATTTATTTATTTATTAAAGGTAAATGAGCAAACTGGCTATTTCTGGCAATTTATTTAAGTGTGTATCAAACTGGTAGCCCTTCGCATTAATCAGTACCCAAGAAGTAGCTCTTGGTTTCAAAAAGGTTGGTGACCCCTGGGTTAGAGGGTTAGGGTTATAATGAGGCCATGCCGAATAAGGCATTAAACGGTACTTAATGATGACTAGTTAAGGGGCAATTTGTTACTAATTTACATGTTAATAAGCCACTAATTAATGGTGAATATGTTCCTCATACTAAAGTGTTACCATGTTTTTTTACTGGTGCACAAAATGAACCGTGCATGAACATCACCTTGTTCAAAGAACAAAACCAACACAGTGCATAAATTCACAACAAATTACAGATCAGTGTGACTTCTGCTGTTGCCGTATCCGTAAAACCCTAATAGGGAGAAGTTTTTATTGACACGATCGGTCGGGTGTGTTTTGACCTCCGCCGAACCCCTGAGGCCGACTCACCGAACCCCTAGGGTTCGATCGAACCCAGGTTAAGAACCACTGTCTTAGAACGTCCGAGGTGGCCTCATCAGTTCATGCTCATAGACTTAAATTGGTCAGATCTAGTCTGGCATAGTCTACTATCCTAAAATCCCAACTTTAAGCTGCTACTTTTTTCCTACGCTTTGTACCCTGCGGCTTATAAAACCGTGCAGCTAATTCATAGGTTAGGTCAGGTTAGGTTACTTTATTAGTACCCGAAGGTAAACTTGTTTTGCGGCCAGCAAGATCAGGGCATCCATTTAAACATACGGATAAAGTAACATCTTAGATACGCTATGCAAACACCTACCACATGACAAGCATCATAAACATTGCCAAGATCATGAAATAGTACATGTACTCAAAGTTCCCCCCAAAAATGATAAAACATAAAATCTCAATCAGACAAGATTTGTGACAAATCTTGATAAAGGCTATATTGTTTTGAATTCAACAAATAGTTTTCAACAGACACTGACAGTGTGTTATTGTTTGTGTTATGGCGCCATCTTTTGGACGAGTTTGCTCACTGCAGGTGCTGGGGAGCGAAAACCTATGGTATTTACTTCTGTTTAGTGCTTTGAACCGGGTGTAGAAGTGCCATTCCTTCTTCTAGACATCCATTGTATTGAGTCTTCTTTCATCACTCCATTGAAATTTGTACAATAAAACTAAAACAATTCATACTTACTAAACCAACCCATGTGTGATGTGTTTAGGAGTGTTCTCAAGCAATAATTGTATGTGCTCTCGTAATGTATTTAAGCTAGCGTTGTTAGCACTAGCTACTATGCTAACACATTTACGAGAGTATGTGTTAGTATTATTAACATACAATGGCATTATTTTTGCATCCTTTCAATTTAACACATTCACCAAAACGTCACCATGGAGAGTCTGTTCAGCTGATTGGAGAGCAAGCTTCCGGGACCATGACGATGACTTCTGTGTTGTTTGATCAGCTGTTTTACTGCCATGTGACAAGCACCGTTTGGAACCAATTAAGGTATGTACATAAACATCTCCTCTCTGAGCTACCAACGTATATATCAGTGGCTTTTAGTCCGGTACGGCTAATATATGGAAACACATTTTTTTCTTCTTTTCTTCTACAGTTTTGTGGGTGCTGTTTATAAACCGGTGCACTCTATAACTGGGAAAATACAGTGGTAGAGCTCGACCAGGTGTGTGCAAATTACGGCTCGGGGGCCATTTGCAGCCCGAGTTTTGTTGGCCCACAGCATGTTGTTGGAAAAATACAATTCTAAAAATTAAGAAAAAGCCAAAAAATTATAATTTAATAAGAAAAGCTGAACATGTCAAATTAATAATCAATAATAATATACTTAATCACTTATAACATACAGTTTTGTCTTTACATATATACAGTATGTATGTGTATATATACTATATATACACACATATATATATATATATATATATATATATATATATATATATATATATATATATATATATATTATCTTCCTGTTTTTGGCATTTTTTCAGTAGGAAAATATCAAAAATGGCCACGCATTCTTTAATTTTTGTGTATGTGGCTCTTGGTGGAAAAAGTTTAAGCACTTCTGACTGTTAATTTGCAAGTAGACTATAGATTCGAAACAAAAATTCAGGACTTCCATAAAGACATTTAGCATCCAATGTCATTCAATTAAACGCACATTTTCCCATTGGATCAAGGACATTTCCTCATCTCTAATACCGTGACTCGTGGATTAGCTAGTAAAAAAAAGTTACAATAAAAACGTACCTTCTCCAAATTCAATGCGTTTTCTTTATTTTCATGACTATTAACATCAGGGGTCACCAACCTTTTTGAAACCAAGAGCTATTTCTTGGGTACTGATTAATGCGAAGGGCTACCAGTTTGATACACACTTAAATACATTGCCAGAAATAGCCAATTTGCTCAATTTACATTCATTTCTATGTTATTATTAATAATTAATGATATTCATCTTTGTGGAAACACTGATCATCTTAATGATTTCTCACAATAAATATACATTTTGATGACATGTTTTAAATAGGTTAAAATCCAATCTGCACTTTGTAGAATATATAACAAATTGGACCAAGCTATATTTCTAACAAAGACAAATCATTATTTCTTCTAGATTTTCCAGAACAAAATTTTTAAAAGAAAATCAAAAGACTTTGAAATAAATTTAAATTTGATTCTACAGATTTTCTAGATTTTCCAGAATAATCTTTTTGAATTTTAATCATAAGTTTGAAGAAATATTTCACAAATATTCTTCGTCAAAAATAGAAGCTAAGATGAAGAATTAAATTTAAATTTATTTATTATTCTTTACAATAAAAAAATAAATTTACTTGAACATTGATTTAAATTGTGAGGAAAGAAGAAGAAGGAATTTAAAAGGTAAAAAGGTATATGTGTTTAAAAGTCCTTAAATTATTTTTAAGGTTGTATTTTTTCTCTGAAATTGTCTTTCTGAAAGTTAATTAGAAGCAAAGTAAAAAAAAAAAAATGAATTTATTTAATCAAGTGAAGACCAAGTCTTTAAAATATTTTCTCGGATTTTCAAATTCTATTTGAGTTTTGTCTCTCTTAGAATTAAAAATGTCGAGCAAAGCGAGACCAGCTTGCTAGTAAATAAATAAAATTTAAAAAATAGAGGCAGCTCACTGGTAAGTGCTGCTATTTGAGCTATTTTTAGAACAGGCCAGCGGGCTACTCATCTGGTCCTGATGGGCTACCTGGTGCCCGCGGGCACCGCGTTGGTGACCCCTGATTTACATTGTAGATTGTCACTGAAGGCATCAAAACTATGAATGAACACATGTGGAGTTACGTCCTGAAAACATGTTTTATATTATACTTTCTTCAAAATAGCCACCCTTTGCTGTGATTACGGCTTTGCACCCTCTTGGCATTCTCTTGATGAGCTTCAAGCACACCTGTGAAGTGAAAACCATTTTCAGGTGACTACCTCTTGAAGCTCATCGAGAGAATGCCAAGAGTGTGCAAAAAAGTAATCGGAGCAAAGGGTGGTTATTTTGAAGAAACTAAAATATGAAACATGTTTTCAGTTATGTGACATTGTGAGCACAATGTGTCCGTCATGTCCTCATGTGTCATGTCTTTGAATTTTTTCCGACTAATGTGCAATAATGTTATATTTGTATATGTATATATATGCATATGTATGGATATATACATGTGTGTGGATATATACATATATATAGATACATATCTTCTTTTTTTTACTTTTATATTACTAAATTATTTTTTATGCACCTTAGGGGATCTGCTCCATTTTCCTGTTCACTGTAATAATAACAAATAAAACTCTATTCTATTGTGTTGTTAAGTACATATTTCCACATGTGTTCATTCGTAGGAGACTCCCAAATTTCATTGCCCCTCACGAAAATCACAGGGGGCAACCATTCTCCCAAATGTCTCCCGATTCCCACCTGGACAACAATATTGGGGTCGTGCCTTAAAGGCACTGCCTCAAGCGTCCTCTAAAACCTTTCGTCACGTCCGCTTTTCCTACGTAGAAACAGCGTGCCAGCTTAGTCACATGATATATGTGGCTTTTACACACACACACACGCTAATGCAATGCAAGCTTGGTCAACAGCCATGCAGGTCACACTGAGGGTGGCTGTATAAATAAATAAATAAATGGGTTGTACTTGTATAGCGCTTTTCTACCTTCAAGGTACTCAAAGCGCTTTGACACTACTTCCACATTTACCCATTCACACACACATTCACACACTGATGGAGGGAGCTGCCATGCAAGGCGCCAAGGAGCACCCATCAGGAGCAAGGGTGAAGTGTCTTGCTCAGGACACAACATACGTGACGAGGTTGGTACTAGGTGGGATTTGAACCAGCGACATTTGGGTTGCGCACGGCCACTCTCCCACTGCGCCAACAACTTTAAGACTGTTACAAATATGCGCCACACTGTGAACCAACACTAAACGAGAATGACAAGCAAATTTCGGGAGAACATCTGCACTGTAACACAACATAAACACAACAGAACAAATACACAGAATCCCTTGCAGCATTACCTCTTCCTGGACGCTACAATACAAAAATGTATTATTAGCCGGTGGGAAAAGTTTATTTTGATATTTACCTGAGAAGGCTGCAAATAGAAAAGAGGCATTCAATTTCTATTTAAATTTGATTTGATATGCCATTGCTATTTTTATATTAGTATTATTTGAAACTCGATTTTGCATGTCACTATAAAGTTATATAAGTCTCGCTTGTTCAATATTTAATGCAAAACTTGTTTGGGTCCCTATTAAAAGGTTAATTTGTTCAACCTTGGCCCGCGGCTTTGTTCAGTTTCAAATTTTGGCCCACTCTGTATTTGAGTTTGACACCCCTGATCTAAATAGTCATGAAAATAAAGAAAACGCATTGAACGAGGTGTGTCCAAACTTTTGGCCTGTAGTGTATATATTTGCAGTTGTGTATATATAAAAATGAATTTCCCCAAAGGGGACCAATAGTTCTAAATCTAAAATATAAAACATATTACATATTGTTATGAAGGTGTTTGCTACTACATTATATGTGTACTTGCAGGTGTATATTGTACTTATTAAATATTGTTATAAAGGTGTCTGTTACTACATTATATATATACTTGCAGTGTGTATACTGTACATGTAACATGTTGTTATGAAGGTGTCTGTTAGTACATTACATTATATATATGTATATATACATATATATATATATATATATACTTGCAGTGTTTATATGAAATGTTAATGGAGGGTTTTGAAGTTATTTGAGGCTTTGAAGGCTGCAACGGTGACTCACAATAGCCGCATCTTTTAAATTTTTTTTTTCATCTTTAAAATCCTTTAAAAAATAAAAAAAATGACGTGTGTTCTTGTCTCTCATAATTATTGTGAAGTATAGGTAAAATGCCAAAAAAAGTGCAGTTCCCCTTTAAAGGCCTACTGAAACCCACTACTACCGACCACACAATCTGATAGTTTATATATCAATGATGAAATATTAACATTGCAACACATGCCAATACGGCCGGTTTAGTTTACTAAATTACAATTTTAAATTTCGCGCGAAGTATCCTGTTGTCAAACGACGGTACGATGACGCGGGCGCGTGACGTCTCGGATTGCAGCTTACATTTTGTTCCAGCCCGATCCCAGCTATAAATCGTCTGCTTTAATCGCATAATTACACAGTATTCTGGAAATCTGTGTTGCTGAATCCGTTGCAATTTGTTCAATTAATAATGGAGACGTCAAAGAAGAAAGATGTAGGTGGAAAGCAGTGTATTGCGGCTGCCTTTAGCAACACAAACACAGCCGGTGTTTCCTTGTTCCCGTTCCCGAAGGTGAAGCTTTACTATGGAACAGAGCGGTCAAGCGAACATGGTTCTCTACCACATGTGACTGGCAGGTTTCGGTGAGAAAATTGTGGTAATAAGTCGGCTCTTACCGTAAAAATGAACGGAGCTTGCGTCGTTCCTCTTGCACCTGTCAAAGAGGCAGCTGCTACTCTCTTGCCTCCTCCGACCGCCGCCCCTGAACGTGGGATGCTTCCACCGTAGAGGAGGGGAAAAAAAAGCTCAGCCCGGCCCCAACGGCTGCCTTCGCTTCGCCTCGTCGAGAAACGTGGCTTCCCTCAGAGACACTGGCGGTCACCACACCCGAGGCCACACCCCTCCAACTTTCAGGTACGACTATATAATCTCACTAAAACACTAATAACACAATAAGCAGATAAGGGATTTTCCAGAATTATCCTAGCAAATGTGTCTAATAACATCTGAATCGTTCCCACTTTTTTTCTAGTCCTTCACTCTCACTTTCCTCATCCACAAATCTTTCATCCTCGCTCAAATTAATGGGGAAATTGTCGCTTTCTCGGTCCGAATCACTCTCGCTGCTGGTGGCCATGATTATAAACAATGTGAGGATGTGAGGAGCTCCACAACCCGTGACGTCACGCGCACATCGTCTGCTACTTCCGGTACAGGCAAGACTTTTTTATTAGCGACCAAAAGTTGCAAACTTTATCGTTGATGTTCTCTACTAAATCCTTTCAGCAAAAATATGGCAATATGATCAAGTATGACACATAGAATGGACCTGCTATCCCCGTTTTAAATAAGAAAATCTCATTTCAGTAGGCCTTTAACTCGGGGATTGTGATCTTACTAAATGTACCTTGGTTTATGCAATCCTTTGGATACCAACGTGACGTAATTCAGTATGAAAAACCTCTCTCAGCTCGCGTTACCGCTCCCCATCAAACGGCCGCCGCCGAAAATCACGGAGACGCACGTTTGGGGAGCCGGCCATATTTCATTCTCAATTTGACACCCTCTCACCTAGTTGTAAAAGCGGGACCTCATTGGAAACAATGGGAAGTGGAGCACCAGAGCTCCTGGGGGCTGTTAAAGGGAGGAAGCCCCTTTATTTGAGGACACTATAACTCAACAAAAGCCTGTGGCTGTCTGCACACGGAGAGGACGCAGGGTGAATGGGCTGTGGGGCAACACCACTACACTCATGCTGACAAAAGCCCTGGATGAGCAAAAGGCGAGCCCTGTCATGTGTGGTCCACCCTGGACAAACTTGGAGAGGACCAAAGTGTGCGATTTATTGTCTGCCTTGTTCCTTAAAGGCGCTTTTTTTATGTTTTGGTACCTGCGTGTAAAAGTTTGAACCTGGCTGTTGAAAAGGCGCCATCCAGCATCGACCACATTTCACTGCGGCTTATGACCTCACGCCTTTCGAGGAGTCAGGCGACCACCAGACCTCACTGCAGTCCTCATATGGCGGCCACATCCAGAAGAGCCGCAAGAAAGCAAGCCACGATCGGAAGAGACGACTTATTGTACGAGGTGAAAGAGTCTCGAAACATGTGGAAGCGTTTTTGCCCCAAAACTACACAGCTTCAAAAGGCAGAGGGCGGAATACGGTGATGGTCTGTAACAGTTAAAGGGGAACATTATCACCACACCTATGCAAGCGTCAATATATACCTTGATGTTGCAGAAAAAAGACCATGTATTTTTTTTAACCGATTTCCGAACTCTAAATGGGTGAATTTTGGCAAATTAAACGCCTTTCTGTTTATCGCTCTTTTAGCGATGACGTCAGAACGTGACGTCACCGAGGTAACACACCCGCTATATTCATTTTCACATTACAAACACCGGGTCTTAGCTCTGTTATTTTCCGTTTTTTTCGACTATTTTTTGGAACCTTGGAGACATCATGCCTCGTCGGTGTGTTGTCGGAGGGATTCAAGTTGCACCACTGGCAAGAAATCTGCCGCCAGACCCCCATTGAATGTAGCAAAGTGTCTTCACATTTGACCGGCGATGCTAAGACAGACATGGCACAGAGATGTATGGATAACCTGCAGATGCATTTGCAACCGTTAAGTCAACGAAATCACAAAGGTGAGTTTTGTTGATGTTGTTGACTTATGTGCTAATCAGACATATTTGGTCACGGCATGACTGCCAGCTAATCGATGCTAACATGCTATGCTAATCAATGCTAACATGCTATTTACGCTAGCTGTATGTACATTTATAACTAGATACCCACATTTAAAGCAAAACAAACACTTACCAATCGACGGATACAAGTTGCTCCAGTGTCACAAGATGCGAAAGTCCTGATCGTTTGGTCCGCACATTTTACCGGCGATGCTGATAAGGCAGCCATTCTATGGGCCACTTCATTAGGTACACCCACGCTATGGCCGAATAGCGTCAATAGCTATTCGCTCAATAGCTTCAATTTCTTCTTCAATTTCGTTTTCGCTATCTGCCTCCATACTCCGACCATCCGTTTCAATACATGCGTAATCTGTTGAATCGCTTAAGCCGCTGAAATCTGAGTCTGAATCCGAGCTAATGTCGCTATATCTTGCTGTGGTAACCGCCATGTTGTTTGTATAGGCAGCACTGTATGACGTCACAGGGAAATGGATAGTGGTTTCGAAGATAGCGAAAATAAGGCACTTTAAAGCTTTATTTAGGGATATTCCGGGACTGGTAAAATTTTGAAAAAAAACTTCAAAAAATACAACAAGCCACTGGGAACTGATTTTTATTGTTTTTAACCCTTTTGAAATTGTGATAATGTTCCCCTTTAAGGACTGCGCAGTCAGCTAATGATTGACATTCCTGGAGAAAGAACTCGGTTGCAGTCTTTTTTTTTTGCAGCCTTTTAATTAAGCGCATGCTCCAGTGCCACTGCACAGAGGGGAACCAGCACGCCTAACTAACTAACCAACCGATCTTTTCTCCGGTCAATAACAGTATCTCACAGAAGCGAGTCGCGTCCTTTTTAAAACATCTTTTCAATCAACATCACAGACCAGTCAACTTTAGAGTAGCCAGTATACAGCAGGGATATTCAACCAAATCGTGCCGGGGGCCACATTTCCACAAAGCAAAGGACCAGGGAGCCAGACTTCTTGCTGGAAAATGTGACATGGAAAGGCATTGCATTGTGGGTCTTGCTGGACTCTGAATTTACCATGAATTGATTAACGTGGACCCCGACTTAAAAAAGTTGAAAAACTTATTGGGGTTTTACCATTTAGTGGCCAATTGTATGGAATAAGTACTGTACTGTGCAATCTACTAATAAAAATTTCAACCAATCAATCGCCTGATCACCTGGCTCAATGCAAGACTCTGTGGTCAAGTTTTGTTTTATTCTTTAACAAGTTCAAAACGTGGAACAAACATACGGCATCAATCGTGGCCATTATCGCTTCAAGGAAGAAAATATTTGGTGAGATTTTTCTCAAAGCCAAAGAAAGTCAGGTTATGAAACTAATAAAGAGACAGCTAATCTGTGAATGCGAACCTATGATTGTCACACACACATTTAGGTGTGGCGAAAATATTGTCCGCCCTAAGAAGGGTAGGTCTTGAATTCAAACCCCGTCCGAGTCATACCAAAGACTATAGAAATGGGACCAATTACCTCCCTGCTTGACACTCAGTATGGATAGCGGCCGTGAGACGATCAAACATGACTTTTAACGCCATCACCTGGTACATGATGGTTGGTGTGTTCCCTGCATTTTCACACTGTTAATCAAAGCAGAATTTATTCAGTTACACACGTAAGATTTAGCAACCTGTCAGCTTAGCCAAGTTCGCTGCAGGCGACAAACACTGTATAGTATTTTAGAAAAAAGTATGATGTCTGTTTTCTTACAGGACAAAAATAAATTTGTATTATTTTTAGTGCTGTAGCACAATGATCAAAGTATTTGAAAGGAATAATAGGAATGAAATTGGACTGGGCACCCTAACTCCATCTCGGAAACTTAAGCAGCAGATTATGCGCAATTTGAATGGAAGACTATGAGCCGTAACAGACTTTGTATTCTGAAATTCTTCACCCGTATAAAATCTGACTCTGTTGAAAAAATAAACACAAGTTTGACTCCGACAATGGCGGCAGCTCTCTCAAATATATTGTCTATCGGACGTGCTCATATGGATCAATTCCACCAATGTAACTTATTTTTTCCAGATAGGGAGACGTTGGAAGTGGCTACAGTTTTTCCCAGTGCAGTCCCTTTTTTATTTTGTAGGATCCATTTGGATCCAGTTTGTTGCTCTCTCTCACAATTACCGCGGGTACGGTACAGCCATGTAAACACAACCTACGTCCAGCAAAAAGGACTGCCCGGCTCCCACAATGCGTTGCAGCCCTATTAGTCTTATTTTGTATATTCCGTAGAACTAGCGTCCTCTACAGTAGACAGTTGATTTTGGTTTATTTGTTTTCTCAGCGTTAAAGGAGCACTCTGCTGTGTTCAAAGACCTTTTTGCAAAAAAACTAGTAAATCAACATCTCTATGACAGCATTTTTTGCAGTTTTTTGTACTGAAATTGCGGGTCACCGGTTAGACAGCAGTAACAATGAAAAAGAGAGGACCTAAATTGGAACCTTGAGGAACACCACTTGTCGAAGTAAATATGTTGAATAAATGACAACTGACTGCTTTGGAAGTAAACAAGCTACAGCAAGATCTTACTCACATAATTTACATTCCGAAAAGTATTTCTAACTGCCAAAAAGGGGAGGACTTAAAGGAGTGCTTTGCAATACGCCTCAGTTATGTAAATCACAAGTTTGGACCCCAGTGTTCTACAAACCCCGTTTCCATATGAGTTGAAAAATTGTGTTAGATGTAAATATAAACGGAATACAATGATTTGCAAATCCTGTTCAACCCATATTCAATTGAATGCACTACAAAGACAAGATATTTGATGTTCAAACTCATAAACTTTATTTTTCTTTGCAAATAATAATTAACTTAGAATTTCATGGCTGCAACACGTGCCAAAGTAGTTGGGAAAGGGCATGTTCACTACTGTGTTACATCACCTTTTCTTTTAACAACACTCAATAAAAGTTTAGGGAACTGAGGAAACTAATTGTTGAAGCTTTGAAAGTGGAATTCTTTCCCATTCTTGTTTTATGTAGAGCTTCAGTCGTTCAACAGTCCGGGGTCTCTGTTGTCGTATTTTACGCTTCATAATGCACCACACATTTTCGATGGGAGACAGATCTGGACTGCAGGCAGGCCAGGAAAGTACCCGCACCCGTTTTACTACGAAACCACGCTGTTGGAACACGTGGCTTGGCATTGTCTTGCTGAAATAAGCAGTGGCACCCATGATAACGTTGCTTGGATGACAACATATGTTGCTCCAAAACCTGTATGGACCATTCAGCATTAATGGTGCCTTCACAGATGTATAAGTTACCCATGCCTTGGGCACTAATACACCCCCATACCATCACAGATGCTGGCTTTTAAACTTCACGCCTATAACAATCCAGATGGTTATTTTCCTTTTTGTTCCGGAGGACACTACGTCCACAGTTTCCAAATATAATTTGAAATGTGGACTTGTCAGACCACAGACCACCTTTTCACTTTGCATCAGTCCATAT